>NW_027510864.1:300000-598667 GCF_048772815.1 Callospermophilus lateralis
GTTTTACTGAACATGGATTCATGTATAATTTTATTGTACTAGGAAGCTCATCAATAGTTTGAATTTTCAGTTTCAACAGCGTTTAGGAGGAGTGATCTCTTCTCACAATTTGTGTCTGCCAAGTCAGCCACCTCACAAGAATGTACGTGTGGTACCAGGTAGGATTCTATATGTGCATATAAAATTACATGTGCTGAATAGGATACAGAGAAAGGTAGACAGGAATTCACATATTTGTTAACTTTAAAAACACATGGAGAACCATTTCAACAAAAAATTGACTAGATTTATAACTCCTACCCTATATAATGCAAAAGGCAATTCCAATGATACACCATTCCTCCTCTGAACTGCTTGTATTTCTATTCTGTTTGGGTTAATTTTCTCCATCATATTAGAATTAGTAGTCAGAGTCTAGTTGGCATGGGTTTGTGTCAGGGATTCAGTATTTTGAATGAAAATTTGGAAAATGATTCCAATGTTTATGCAAATATATGCTACAAAAGTATCTTCCCACTCTCATCCATAACAATGCCTTGAGATTACCTTGGCCCCAAGTTAGACACAATTAGAGGAGAAGAGTTAGAAAATCTGTGAATACATATCTGGAATCAAATATGCTCACGAGTTCACAAACTTGGAGGTGGTAGAGGAGATTCCAAAAGTAAGGGACAGGGTAAACACTCCACAAACATGGAGCTCTGCTGGACTAAAGACTTCTTGAGGAACTGCCTCTGAGGTTGGGCACTTGAAATATATGTTGTAGTCAGGAGATTCAGCTTCCTTTGTAGTGAGACCATCAAATCTGGGTATGCTTCTATGTGACCTGGAATACATGATTTCTTATTTTCCAATAAACATGAGGAAGCTGTATTTAATTTTCTGTTTGTAGGTAAACTGTGGCCACTGGGGGCTAATAGTCTACTCTTGTGGACTCTGAAGCCATTTGGTCATCCTCCAGTTTTCCTGGTGTTGCTTGCTGCTGCACTGGGAATTTCGTATTTGCTTCACGAATTACAAGGAATTCACCTGGGACAAAGTGCTGGAGGGAGTTCTGTCACCTGTGGTGAGTCAGGGTCTGCAGAAGAATGTACCAACCAGGCTTCTATTCCACATAGCTTGCCTCCTTGACCATAGCAACCGGATTCTGAACATTGGCCTGAAACCTCTCCATATAACAAGATACCTTTACATAGAAGCGTCTGCTGGATGCATCATGTCAGTCACAAGCCAATTGGAAGCCAATGGCAGATCCACATGGCCCCACCACAGCTGTTTTTTTATCACACACCTGCCCATCACTGCACTAGGCCCACTACTCAGCAGGGTCCAACTTCCTGGAATCTCCGTTATACACCATTTTCATGAAACTCAGTCAATCAAGTCACTGTCCTGCATAATCATGTTCAGCAACAGGACAACCAAAGTTTCTCCAGTGCCATCTGGTCATGGGAATTTCAAAAATTTCATGGTATTTATCTAGCAATTTTTCAAGGATGAAGTTGGCAGCATGTGGGTTTCAATTTATTCAGGGACCATTAAATGTTGTGGAAGTTCATTTCAAATGAAGTTCTGGAGAACTCTCACAGGCAAGGTTTCCCAAAGATTGGCCAAAGGGTCACATAAATCCAGGCCCATTGAGGTCTACAATGTAACGTCCATGTGTGTTTTGACTCTCAACTAAGACTGCCAAGTCGTTAAGAATAAAATCATGTGATATCAAGCCTGAGATTCCCAGTGGTCTCTGGAAAGCCACCCTGGGCCTAGATCTCAGTTTCCAAGGGTGACTCTCATGCTTGGCCTTCTGAAATCCCAACTCAATTCATGGCAATACTTCTCTAAGTTCAGTTCCTGTACTCAGTCTCTAAGGGAATCACACCACAGTTCAAACTCAGGTGGACTCAGTCATCCCTTTCAACTGCCACAAAAATAACCACAATTAATACCAAAACACTCCCACATGGCCCTCACCTTCTTCCATATAGACACTCATCATAACCTCTGACTGTAGATTTCCATGAGGAATGCAGCCCAAGACAGTGTCCAAAATACGCTTTCTTGCCCCTCATTTACCTAAATTCTGAGTGACCTGGACACCCTTCCTGTGAACCAGGAGTGATCAAATAGGCCTGCCGTTAATACTGATCCACTTCTCAAATTTGAGACCTACTGACTGTGGGGTTTAGATTCTTTATGTGAATTGGAGTCATGAGAAAACCCAACCACCTATGTGCTAGCCTCTGCAGGGAATTGAAGAACTCATTTGACCTAAAGGATCCCTATTCTCACTTGATTGATGTCAGAAACCTTACAGAAGAAGGCGAAAGACTTCATCCACAATGACTGCTCTTTTGCTATTTTGGTTTTGGATGCACATATGGGATCTTTCTTTAGATCCATCAGTTGCTGAGAATCTAAGCTACAGCCTAACACAGGGCCAAGACGCTGATTCAGACACATCTCTTTGCAAAGCAATTAAGCAGAGAGCCACAGCTGATGCCCATTCTTTTTTATTTGAAAAAGGTTTTCTTCAGACTTCACAAAGCGTTTTCCTTAGGCAAAGACCTTCCTGACATTCAGGGAAACAGAACAATAGGTAAGCAAAAGGCCCAAAGCAGGGTTTCTCCAATGAGACTTTACAGGTCACACTGGTATGTGAGTTTTCTGAGATGCTCGCCATTCACTTCAGTTATTCAGTACATGGCCATGTCACAGAGCATGGAGGTGGTACATATCTTGGATACAAAACCATAAGCCTATTATGGAGAGTGACCAGATTTCTGGAAGAAAACAGGAACTTAGGAAGATCGTAGGTGTTGCCCATCATTATGGCAAGCCGCATTCTATTTATAAATTGGGCAGCATGAATGCTGGTAAGCTTTCTAAAAGACAGGACACATCCATTGATGCTTTCTCTTTTCTAATATCTACAATCACGGACACAGTGGGATACAGCGACACAGAAACACTCGCATTGTCAAATGACTTACTAGAAACAATTCCCCCCAAACCAAACAAACCTCATTTCCTACCTCTTCTCAGAACATGAGCCAAAACCACAAACCCACACCCACACCCACAAAGGCACCTCTTTCCTCCAAGTAGGTTGTGACTATTTGGAGTGTCCTCTGACTGTGGGCCATTCTAGGTTCCCCCAAAATGGCCTGTCCTGTCTCAGATTTTGTGTCCTTTGCCAAGTCTCTGAAGTTGTCAGGAGCCAGCAGTGAGCCACTACCTGTTTTCTCAGGAAAGGCCCCTCTTCAGAGTTTTCCTGCCATTTGGCCATCCTAACATCAATAGGTACCAAGAAAGACTGACTCTGTCCTTGGGAAATTCAAAAAGTAAAACCACTGAGACTGGGACTGGGGCTGTCAATGTTTGACTGGCTTCCTGGATGGCAAGTTCACAGAGTTCCATCACCAAGGAAGTGAGGTGAGGTCACTTCCGTCAGGAACTGAATGAGTTCACTGCCTTGGCAACCAATCTGTCCTAAGAGTTGCTTCCAAGCTTCCCATGAGATGGAGGCTGCCCCTGCTTCCTGTGACCCTTTCACAAGTTAGAATGGTATATCACCCATAGGCACCCAGGAGCAGCTCTCCACACAGGTATCATTTGGTCCATCTTCTCTACATTAAGAATGGAGAGGCTGATTCAGACAGAACCCTTCACCCTGACCAGGTTGTTTTCCATGGAAGATGACTTTTGCACTCTCAGGTCCTTCAGAGTTGCCTACATCTTCTCCAGAGATTATATCTGCATGGACCTTTGAGGTTATCAGCAGGTGGAAGATTCCCTATATTCCTGTATTGTAACACCAACTCTGTCCCTGCTCTTCTGTAACGTTAGATTGAGGGAACCATGTATGGTTAGGGTTAATAACATGTTTGATTTGGGTTAGGAATCATTATGCTGAATAAATAATGGTATTGGGAACCTGCAATATGTATAAAAATATATAGGTGAAATATATGTATAAAAACAGAAATCTAAGTAACATTTGAAGCCCAGAAGGGCACTGGGCCCTTGATTGGGATACTTAGCTTTGAAAAAATTGATATACAATGGCATAGGAGCTTGTACTTTGGATCATAGAATGTAGAAGAGAACATCCAGTCAAAAAGGATAGTCGGTAGTGAAAGGTTAATAAAATAGGTACTTGTCACTTACTGTTTTTCTGTATGCTTAACAAAACACTGTTGAAATCTTGAGAACTGTTTGCTAATCTTGTTCCCAGAATGTGCTGTCCCCAACTGCCAAAGTGTAGAATGTACTCCCTCACCCGGTTGCATGCAAACCGACCACTCGCCCTGACCCATCAGTATACTTCCCTCCCTGCCCTCTCCAAGGAAAATATATATGTTCTGCTTAAACTGTTCTCAGGGCTCTCTGCTCTATTCAAGTGAGCTCCGAGCCCCAGCATGCTGGACCCAGAATAAACCCTTTGCTGTTGGATAAGACAGTCTGTTAGTGGTCTCTTCCTTCCATGCTCACCCGACCTTTACATATGGAGATTCCACCGAGTTTTGGCAGCGGCGGACAAAAGACCCTAACGGGTTCCTCTTGGGTTAAGTAAGGCACCTCTTTCTTGTTTCAGTGTTAAGGTTAGTGCTGGGCAAAATGGCTGTCGATGAAGAGCGTGAGTTCTCTCCTATGGTGGCTGACAGACGTGTCACAGAGCCACAGGCCACGTCCCTGGGGAACTTCCCAAAGACTCGGGAAATCGAGGAACAATAGTCTCTTCGACTCAGTAATATTTTGTATCTGATTCGGAATTGCCAGCCCATTGGGTTTTGCTGGCTACTCAGTCCTGGTCTCAGTTTTGGATGTCCATTGAATGTCTTTATTGTCTTGTCTTGTCTGTGTCGTGTGTCTTGCATTCACTCTTTGTGTATCTTTCATTATGGGACACAGCACTTCAATGCCCCTGTCCCTGACCCTTGATCACTGGACCAAAGTCCGCTTAAGGGCTCAGAATCTTTCTTTTTTAGTTAAACGCTGGACCTTTCAGAATCTCTGTGCCTCAGAATGGCCCACCTTTGAATTTGGATGGCCCCTAGAAGGATCTTTCTACTTCCCACTAATTTAAGAAGTCAGAGATATTGTCTTTCACCCGGGCACACATAGCCATCCGGATCAACAGCCATATATCTTAACTTTGCTGGACCTCTGCAAATCTCCTCCTCAATGGGTGAAGCCTTTCTTTGTCACTTCCCCTGCTCCTACTTCTTCCCCCATGATCTCTCAAACCCTCTGCTCCTCCTCCTCCTCCACCCTTTGTAATCTCTGAGTCAAAAGATTTGACTCTTCTGGACTCTCTTCCCCCTTATTATACCCTGCCTTCGTCCCCCAACCACCAACACCCTCTAAGTGATTCCCCTGCAGCTGACTCAGCCTCTCTACCACTGGAGGAATATAAGCTGGCCCAGCGCCCTCCAGATAACTCCCCCGCAGCACACACAGCCCCTCCTCCGCAGGAGGAAGCTAGCCCAGCTAAGGAAACTTGATGGTGGTGAATGATTGAAAACCCTGGAACTCCTGTGATGCTCCCACTATGTCTCTACAGACCATTGATTGACGAAGGCCATGGGGGGAAAATGCAAGCCTACAAATATTGGCCTTTCTCCTCTTCCGACCTATATAACTGGAAATATAACAATCCCCCTTTTTCCGAGGACCCCACAGGGCTCACAGGTCTGGTTGAGTCATTGATATTTTCACATTTGCCTACTTGGGATGACTGTCAACAATTCCTAGGGACTCTCTTCACGACAGAGGAACAAAAGAGAATCTTCCTGGAAGCTATAAAAAAATGTCCTCCGACCAGATTGGAGAGTGATACATCTTCCCAACTTAATCAAAGCTGGTTTTCCTTTGAAACAACCCAACTGGGACACCAACACCATTGAAGTTAGAAAGCATCTGTCCACTTATCGCCAGGTTCTAATAGTGGGCATCCAAGTGGCCACTAGGCGACCAACTAATTTGGCCAAGGTAATAGAGATTATTCAAAGGCCTGATGAATCTCCCTCTATGTTTCTAGAGAGAGTTATGGAGGCAAGTAGGAGATATACTCCTTTCGATCCTCAGGCAGAGGATCAAAAGGCATCTGTCATGATGGCCTTTATTGGGCAAGCTGCCCTGGATATTAAAAGAAAGTTACAATGCTTAGATGGATTACAAGATATGACTTTGAGAGATTTAGTCAGAGAAGCCAAGAAAATATACTTTTAGAGAGAAAGTGAGGAAGAGAATGAAGCAAAGTGAGGATAAAAGAAACAAAAGACAGAATAAGGCGTTGACTAAGGTCCTGGTCACAACAACAAAAGGGCCAGAAATTAAGAAACAGGGAGACAGGAAGGGATACCTGGGCCCAAGCCAGAGGCCACTCCTTGCCTCAGATCACTGTGCCTACTGTAAAAAAAAAGGACACTGGGCCAAAGAGTTCCCTAGAAAGAGACAGCCACTCCTGCCAGCCATTCTGACTCTTGAGGATGACTCCAAAAGTCGGGGCTAACATCCCCTCCCGGAGCTCAGGGTAACTTTTGAAGTGTAGGGGACCCCAGTAAACTTTGAAGTGGATACAGGGGCAATATACTCAGCCCTCAAGGCCCCATTGGGCCATCTATCAAATAAAAGGTCTCTAGTTCAAGGGGCAAATGGCAGTAAGTATCGGGCTTGGACAACTAAGAGGACCATAGACCTGGGAAAAGGAAAATCCATCAATCCTTCCTAGTAATCACAGAATGCCTGGCCCCATTGATGGGCAGAGATCTGCTCACCAAGTACCGGGCCAAAATAACTTTTAACCCTGAAGGCCCCCAAGTGGAATTTCTAAATCCTTCACTAAAAACTCCTATACTCACAGCTCTAAATATGTCAGTAGAAAATGCACATCAACTCACTCACCTTGGTTCAAAGAAACTGCAGGTATTTCTGAAGTTTCAAGAACAGAGTTTTCCACTAACTGACTCACAGCAAAAAGAAATAACTAAATGGGTAAAAAAAGCCTGTCGAGTCCATCAATTGGTAAATGCTTATCCTTCCAAGCTTCCTGCAGGAAAGCACCTACGAGGAACCAGACCAGGACAATTCTGGGCAGTTGACTTTACTGAAATTAAGCCAGCAAGGTATGGACATAAATATCTTCTAGTCTTTGTAGATACATTTTTAGGATGGATTGAAGCCTTCCCCACTAAAAGAAAAAAAAAAAGAAACAGTGCAAATGGTGGTCAAGCAGATCCTGAAAGACATTTTTCAAAGATACGGCCTGCCAAAGGTAATACGGTCTGATAATGCACCGGCGTTCGTGGCCCAAGTAAGTCAGGGGGTAGCCAGGAACCTGGGGATTCATTGGAAGTTTTATTGTGCTTACAGACCCTAGAGTTCAGGACAGGTAGAAAGAATGAATAGAACCATTAAAGAGACCTCAACAAAATTAAGCTTAGAGACCAGCATAAATGATTGGACTATGCTCATGCCTTATACAATGTTTCGTGCAAGAAATACGCCCTCTGTTTCTTTGAGTAACCACACCCCCTGTGAATATCTAGGGTGCCTCTCCTCCAGTAATGGACAAAAGCCCAACTCTAAGACCTAACGATCCCTTTCACACCCCCTTGCTTGACAGACTTAAAGCTCTTGAAAGATCTCAGTGATACCTGTGGAAAAAGCTGGCCACTGCCTACCAAACTGGGGACGAGGGGACTCCACATCGATATCAAGTAAGAGATTCATCTACATAAGATGATATCAGGTGTCATCCCTGGAACCCCACTGGAAAGGACCATACCAGGTGGTACTTATAACATCTGCAGTGGTAAAGGTAGACGGAATCACTTCCTGGATCCATGCCTCTCATCTCAAGCCTGCGCCCTGTCCACACTCTGGCTGGAAACTGGAAAAGACTGGTAACACGTTCAAATTGCATATTCACCATGTGGATAAGCCTATAGACTCTCCCCTCAGCCACAAGTAGTCCTAACCCTCATCAGCCCGTTCAGCAGCGTTGGCTGATCACAAATTCTACTGGAAAAGAAGTATAATCTATCTCGCATACAGCCCACTTAGGGACCTGGTGACCATCTCTCCACCCAGACATTTGTCAGCTGGCTATAGGTCTTTCCTAATGGGATATCCCTGATGAAGAGGATCCCACTAAAATTCCATTAAATCCCTTCCTTACCATAGATAATGGAAACAAACATTATGGATGTAGGGACACACGAGCCAGATGCAGGTTGGCTAGCCTAGATTACTGTGTTTACCCGGCCGACTGTCAAAGCCATAAACAGCCATGGCTATGTGGGGGAAAAGCCGACTTCTTCTGTAAGTCATGGGGATGTGAGCATACAGGGGCTGCCTGATGGAACCCAAACTCCGCATTAAATTCAGTACACAGCATTGGCCATATTACGAATTAGAAAACAAAAACTGATGGCAACCAGAGGGGACTCTAGATCCTCAAATCCTGTGTGACCTTTTTAACATCTGCTGGTGCTCAAAAGGGTAAAAGGAGATTCCACTATGTAGAGGCCTTTTCCCTTCTTCGCTCACATCCTGAACTATGCTTACCCAATAGATCCTCACCTTCAGCCTTCTGCTCCAGAGTCTCTGCTGTCACTCCCACCTCAGCAACCTGATTTCTCCACTACAATTATTAGATCAAAAATCCAAATCTCTGCTGGTTCTCAGACCATTGCCCCCTTGCTGACGTAGCAGGTACTGAGGTACCCCTCCACCCACTCACTCCTCTCTTCTCCTGTCAGTGCCCGCACCGGGTCCCACCAGGTCCTCTTACCAACTAACCCAAAGCTCAAACCAGCTGAGGAGAGCCCTCAGACCCATATCCAAGATGTAATGAAAATGGCCTTTAAAGTTGCTTTGTCATCACTGAAAACAGTTTACTAAGAATTTAAAGTCCCTAACATGTGTTTTGGGATACTCACAACCATCTTCTTCTTTGCGCTACCTGTTCTACTGCTCAAATATTTGTTGCTAGGAAAATTCCAAACCACTTTCCAATTATTTTTTTACATCTCTCTTTTCTCATTCTCAGATACTCTGAGCTGCTCTCAGCCCCACCTTCTCCGTCTTTCCCCTCTGTACCAGGCCCACAGAAAAGTCTTTAACTGACCTTCTCCAGAAGTCTTCACCATGGCTGACTTTAGGACTTTCAGCAAAAGAGTCCCTATAAAAAAGTTCAATGTAGTTAAACTTCCTATTTTCATGTTGCCCTGTTCTACTTGGCCACTGGCTAAAAAAATTAGCACTCCTAATCAAGACACCCCCTTACTAGTTTTTCACAAAGATATGTGAACAAGGCCTCTGGCCTTGACATGGGGCTTCACAGAGATGGCTACATTTCTAAGTTAACGAAGTTAGCAACTGGGCTCCGTGGTAACAGCTGGAAATGGGAAAATAAGAAAGGGAAGAAAAAGCTCTTTCCCTCCCAGGTGTCCTTGAAAAGTTAACTTGCCCAGAACCGAGGAAAAAACAGAAACAAAACTGCTTTTTTCAACTTCTGCAGACTGTGAACTTCTGAGCCCCTTCCATTACATGTTGGGTACAAAATTCTGAAACTACCTAAACTTGGGTTTCAGAGGATTACTTGATTACAACAGAATCAATGCCCTCTGAATCTGGTTGCCACCAAATAGGACTGTTTCCCTGTCTTCAGTGCTATCTAAGGTGAGTTGCCTTGTCCGTCCCTACTACAGCATGATTCTATATACTTAAACATTGTTAATGTTTTCATAAAATGGTCAACAGATGTGATTAATTGTGTAATCGTGCAGATGTTTCCCAGAGTGATCTATCACAATGCAGGTTCATTTGAAGATCAAATAGGGGGGCATTCAACCCGGTTCCACTGAAAATATATATCCCTCAACTTAGCCATCATATTATTAATAGAAATTGCTGCACTGGTGGCCACGGGAACCACTGCCTTTGTCCATGGGACTCAACAAATGACCCAACAAATGACAGCAATAGACCAAAACTAAGATATTAGAAACCTCCATCAGAGCTTTGCATGAGTCTTTTACCTCTCTCTCTGAAGTTGTTTTTCAGACCACTCGAGGGTTGGACCTCCTTGTCATGAGAGAAGGGGCCTCTGTGCTGCATTGAGAGAAGAAAGTTGTTTGTATGCCGAGCATACTGGAGTTGTAATAAAATCTAAGAGTAAATTAAAAAGATTCCTTGAAAAGCATCAAAGAGACAGAGAGGCCCAAAAAAGGTGGTTTGAGTCTTGGTTCACACAGTCTTCCTGGTTAACTACGTTTTTTTATCAACCCTGGCCGGTCCAATAATAATCCTCATATTATTGCTAACTATTAAACCCTGTTTTCTCAACCGTGTAATTTCTTTTCTCCAGGCTCAAATTGGACGAGTTAAACTTATGGTAATACCCCACTAGTATACATAGAATGTGACACCCCCCAATGATCATTTTTATGATTAAAAGTAGCCAGAAGAAGAAGTGGGGAATAAAAGGTTAATAAAATAGGTACTTGTCACTTCCTGTTTTTCTGTATGCTTAACAAAACACTGTTGAAATCTTGAGAAATGCTTGCAAATCTTGTTTCCAGTATGTGCTGTCCCCAACTGCCCAACTGCAGAATGTGCTCCCTCACCCAGTTGCACGCAAATCGCCCACTCGCCCTGATCCATCAATAAACTTCCCTCCCTGCCCTCTCCAGGTAAAGTATATAAGCTCTACTTAAGCGATTCTCAGGGCTATCTGCTCTATTCAAGTGAGCTCTGAGCACCAGCATGCTGGACACTCAATAAACCCTTTGCTGTTGCATGAGATAGTCTGTTGGTGGTTTCCTCCTGCGAAGCTCGCCCGACATTTACTATAATGATTGAAAGTAGAAGAGAACATCCAGTCAAAAAGGGATTGTTGATAGAAATAGGAAGATAGTACGTTTAGGAAGAAGTGTGAGTATAGGATTTGGAACAAAAGTTCGTTAGCTACAGGGTTTCGGTTACAGAGTGATTGTTAAAGTTAGCACAGGTGAAGAGTCAGTCACAATGATGAACTGGGGAAAACATGAAGTAAAGCAGATATAAATAGAGACATTACAAAATAAGGCAAAGTATAAAGTGAGTGATAGGATTAGACATTTTGAACAGGGTTGAGTTTGAATACATAATTTAGGAAGAAACAAATATGTAGTCACCAATAGGATTGACATTTGAGAGCATTAGGCAAATTTCAGGTGGATGAATATTTCTGAGAATAATCTTGTGAATAGTTGATTATAAATCCACATACATGAACATGAATGAATTTAAGGAGTGTACATAAGACACATATATTTCATATTTAGAAAAATCTGGAGAGTACACACAGACAAAAAAAGTAGCAATATATGTCAATCAAAATTCATCATAAAATATATATCATCCACAGATCCAAAAATATTCATTTTACTGAACATGGATTTATGTATAATGTTGTTCAACTAGGAAGCTCACCCATTGTTTCAATATTCAGTACCAACAGGGTTTAGTAGGAGTGATCTCGTCTCACAATTTGTATCTGCCAAGTAAGCCAAATCACAAGAACAAACGTGTGGTACCAGGTAGGATTGTATATGTCCATATTAAAATACACATGCTGAATAGGCTACAGAGAAAGGGAGACAGGAATTCACATGTTTGTTAACTTTAAAAATACATGGAGAACTATTTCAACAAACAATTGACTAGATTTATAACTCCTACTCTGTATCATGCAGAAGGGAAGTCCAACTATACACCATGCCTCCTCTGAACTACTTGTATTTCTATTCTGTTTGGGTTATTTTTCTCCATCATATTAGGATTAGTAGTCAGAGTCTGGTAGGGTATGGGTTAGTGTCAGGGATTCAGTATTTTGAATGGAAAACAGGAAATTGAATCCAATGTGTATGCAAACATATGCTACAGAAAAAATTTTCCACTCTCATCCAGAACAATGCCTTGACATTACCTTCACCTCAAGAAAAACACAATTAGAGTAGAAGAGTTAAAAAATTTGTGAATACCTATCTGGATTGGAAAATGCTCCCGATTTCACATCATTGGAGTTGGTAGAGGAGTTTCTAAAAGTAATGGACAGGGTAAACACTCCACAAACCTCGAGCTCTGCTGGCCTAAATATTTTTGAGGATCTGCTTCTGAGGTTGAGCACTTGAAATATATGCTGTTGTCAGGAGCTTTAGCTTACTTTGTAGTGAGACCATCAAAGCTGGGTCTGCATCTATGTGATCTGGATGACATGGTTACTTACTTTCCAATGAAATGAGGCAACAGTGCTGAATTCTCTCTTTGTAGGTAAACTGTGGCCTCTGAGGGCTAATTGTCTCTTCGTGTGGACTGTGAAGCCATTTGGCCATCCTCTAATTTTCGTGGTGTTTTTGCTGCTGCTCTGGGAGGTTGGTATTTGCTTCACAAAATACGAGTTCAAATGGGACACAGTACTGGAGGAGTTCTGTCAGGTGTGGGGGGAAGGGTCTGGAGGAGAATGCACCAAACAGTATTTTATCCCACGTAGCTTGCCCCCTTGACAATAGCAACATGATTCAGAACATTGCCCTGAAACCTCTCCATATAACAAGATTCCTTTACATATAAGGGTCTGCTGGCTACACCATGTCAGTCACAAGCCATTTGGAATCCAATGGTAGATCCTCATGGCCCTACCACTGATGTTTTATCAAACACCTGCACACCACTGCTCTGGGCCACTACTCAGCAGGATCCAACTTACTGGCATCTCTGTTCTAAACCATTTTCATGCAACCCAGTAAATCAAGGTACTGTCTGGTATACTCATGATCAGCAACAAGACATCCAAAAGTTTTCCAGTGCCACCTGGTCATGGGAATTTCAAAAATTTCATGGTATTTATCTAACCATTTTTCAAAGATGAAGTTGGAGTCACTGTGGGTTTCAATTCATTCAGGAATCATTAAATGGTGAGGAAGCTCATTTCAATGATAGCTCTAAAGAACTCTCACAGGCAAGGCTTCTGAAAGAGTGCCCAAAGAGGCCACATAAAGCCAGGCCCATTGAGGTCTACAAGGTGAGGCCCATGTGTGTTTTGACTCTCAACTCAGCCTGCCAAGTCTTTAATAATAAAATCATGTTATATCCTGGCGGAGATTCCCAGTGCTCTGTGGAAAGCCACCCTGGGCCTAGATCTCAGTTTCCAATGGCGACTATCATGCATGGCCTACTAAAATTCCAACAAAATTCATGGCAATATTTCTCTGACTTTAGTTCCACAACTCAGTCTCTAAGGGGAATCACACCAGAGTTCAAGCCCAGGTGGACACAGTCATTTTTTCCAACCGACACACAAATGACCAAAATTATAACCAAAACACCTCCACATGACACTAATCCTCTTCCATGTAGAGACTCATCCTCACCTCTGGCGAAGGTTTCTATGAGGGGCGCAGCCAAAGACAGTTTCCAAAATAAGCTCGCTTGCCCCTCATTTGCCTAAAGTCAGGGTGGCCTGGACACCCTTCCTGTGAACCAGGAGTGACAAAATAAGCATGCCTTTAATACTGCTCTGTTTCTCCAATTTGAGCCCTACTGATTTTCAGATATAGATTCTTTATTTCATTTGGAGTCATGTGAAAACCCAAGCACCACTGCAGGGCTTGGAAGAACTCATTTCATCCAAAGAATCTCTATTCTCACTTGATAGAGGTCATGAACCTAACAGAGGAAGGCAAGTGACTTCATCCACAATGACTGATCTTTTTGCAATTATGGTTTTGGATGGACACAAGCGATCATTCTTTAGATCCATCAGGAGCTGAGAATCTAAGTCACAGCCACACATAAGACCAAAAGGCTAATTCAGCCACATCCCTTACCAAAGCAATTAAGCAAAGAGCCACAGATGATGCCCATTCATTTCCATTTCAAAACTGTTTTCCTCAGGCTTCACAGAGGGGTGGCCTGAGGCAAAGGCCTTCCAGACATTCAGGGCAACAGAAAAATAGTTAAGCAAAAGATCCAAAGTAGGGTCTCTCCTCTGAGACTTTCCTGGTCACACTGATATTTGACATTCAGGGCAACAGAACAATAGTTAAGCAAAAGATCCAAAGTAGGGTCTCTCCACTGCGACTTTCCTGGTCACACTGATATCTGAGTTTTCTGAGAATCTCGCCATTCTCTTAAGCTATCCAGTACATGGCCATGTCACAGGGCTTGGAGGTGGTACATATCTTGGAAACAAAACCATGAGCCAATTCTGGAGAATGGCCAGAATTCAGGAAGAAAACAGGAACTTAGGTAGATAGCAGGTGTTGCCCATGGATAAGACAGGTTGCATTCCATTCATTAATTGGCCAGGATGAATTATGGGAAGATTTATACTAGACTAGACATATATTAATGCATTATCTTTTCAAATGTCTACAACAACGGACACAGTGAAATACACAGACAGGAACACTAGTCTGGTCAAACGACTTACTAGAAATAGTCCACTGCAAACGAAAAAACCGACTTTCCTACCTATTCTCAGAACATGAGACAGAACCACAAACACACACCCACTCCCACAAAGGCATCTCCTTCCCTCAAGTAGGTCTGTGACTATCCAAAGTGTTCTCTGAATTGTGGGCCATACTATCTTCTCCCAAAATGGCCTGTCCTCTATCAGATCTGGTTTCCTTGGCCAACTCTGTTAAGGTGTCAGGAAAAAGTGGTGAGCCACTACCTGCTTTCTCAGGAAAGGTCCCTCTTCAGAGCTCTCCTCCATTTGTCCTTCCTCACATCAGTAGGTACCAAAAAAGACTGACTCTGTCCTTGTTAAATCCAACCAAGTGAGCCCACTGATACTGGGACTGGGACTGCTTCTGGGTGCCTGACTTCTTGGATACCAAGTTCAGAGAGTTCCATCACCAAGGAAATGAGGTATGTCACTTTCTTTGGAACTGAATGAGGTCACTGCCTTGGCAAACACTTTGTCCTAAGAGTTGCTTCCAAGGGTCCCATGAGATGGAGCCGGCCTCTACTTCTTGTGACACTTTCACTAGTTAGAATGGTATATCAACCAGAGGAACCTGGGAACAGCTCTTCACCCAGGCCTGGTATTGTCCATCTTCTCTACAATAAGAAGAGAGAGGCTGATTAAGACACATCCCTTCATCCTGACCAGGTTGTTTGCCATGGAAGATGACTTTTGCTCTCTCAGGTCCTTTATACCTGCCTAAATCTTCTCCAGGTATCATTTCTGAATGGACCTTTGAGGTTCTCGCAGGTGGAAGGTACCCTAATTTCCTGTATTGTAAGAACAACTCTTTCCCTGCTCTTCTGTAAAATGAGATTGAGGGAACAGTGTATGTTTCGGGTTAATAACAGGTTCGATTTCAGTTAGGAATCATTCTGTGAGATGAATAATGGTATTGGGTACCTACGATATTTATAAGAATATAGAGTTGAAATAAATGTACAAAAACAGAAATCTAAGTAAGATTTGAAGGCCAGAAATCATTCGGCCCTTGACTGGGATACTTAGCTTTTAATTATGTTCTGCAAAGATGTCTCAGATAATTCAATAATAAATGGCATAGGACCTTGTACCTTGGATGATTGAATGTAGAAGAGAACATCCAGTCAAAAAGGGATAGTAGGTAGGATTAAGAAGATAGTCGGTAGGTTTAGGAAGAAGAGTGAGTATAGGATTTGTATTAAACGTTCTTTCCTAATAGGGTTTTGGTTAGAGGGTGAATGTTAATGTCAGCACATATGAAGAGTGAGTCACTATGATGAGCTTGGGAAAATATGTAGAAAAGCAGATATCAATAGAGACATTATGAAATCATGCAAAGTATAAAATGAGTGATAGGATTAGACATTTTCTACAAGGTTGAGTTTCAATATATATTCTTATGAAGAAACAAATATGTTGTCACCAATAGGATTGACATTTGAGAGCATTAGGCAACCTGGACATGGATGTTTTAGTAATCCATGTACAATTTCCCTTTTGGCTTTGGTACAGTCTTAAGTGTGACCTTCACATTTTTAGTTCCGAATATTACTGTGATAAAATGTTTATGTAGATCAGGTGACATGAGTATTTCTACCACCTTTTCTGGGAGCAATATATTGAAGACATAAAATTAGTTTTGGGGGTACAAAGAGGTGTACCCTGTGTCTATGAATATAGAGATAAAGCATGAATAGACCATAATGTGAATAAATAATATAAGTTGTTCCAAATTTAAATTATGTATTGAACTGATATCTGAAAAATTACAGGAAATCTTATATTGATATACAATCATTCATTCCGACCAATTATACATCAAATGGTAATATTAGTGTTTTGGTTTATCATGAAGAGTGTGTGAGTTTTGCTTCAATAGTGATTATGGAAATTGAAAATAATGTGTTTGGAAAGAATTCTCATGAAAAGACCAGTCAAGAAACCCTGATAATACATGTGTTCTGAAGCAATAAGTGATTAAAGTTGAAACAAATGCCTATAAATTTGTGAACTTGTGGATGAAATGTATATCCTATGATGTGCAAACCCTGAAGAAATAGTAATGTACCAGTGTTGAATACAAATGAACGTCAAATTACATATCATGTGCCATAGGAATCTACTTGCATTGATGTTAGACTGGGTTAGTTACTGTAGAATTATTAGGATTTGTATGCACCATTCACTGAAGTTAGTTTTCAGTACTAGGAAACAAACATGTATTTCAGTTAAATGAATATGTCTGAGAATAATCTTGTGAAAAGTTGATTATAAATCCAAGTACATGAACATGAATGAATTAAGACAGTGTATATAAGACACATATTTCATATTTTGAAAAATCTACAGAGTGTATGTATATATACAAAAAAAACACAAATAGACATTAAAAAGTAGCAATATATATGCCAAACAAAATTCATCATTAAATATATATCATCCACAGATGCAAAAATATTTATTTTACTGAACATGAGCTTATGTATAATGTTGTTCTACTAGGAAGCTTGTAGGTTGAATTTTCAGTTCCAACAGCGTTTAAGAGGAGTGAACTCTTCTCACAATTTGTATCTGCCAAGTCAGCCACCTCCCAAAAATGTACATGTGATACCTGGTAGGATTCTATATATGTATATAAATATACATGGGTGAAATGGCTACAGAGAATTGGAAACAAGAATTCACATATCTGTTAACTTTAAAAACACATGGAGAACTATTTCAATTAAAAATTGACTAGATTTATAACTCCTACCTTATATAATGCAAAAGGCAAGTCCAAATATACAACATGCCTCCTCTGAACTGCTTGTATTTATATTTGTTTGGGTTATTTTTCTCCTTTTTATTAGGTTGAGTAGTCTGAGCCTAATAGGTTCGGGTTAGTGTCAGGGATTCACTATTTCAATAGGAAAATTGAAAAATGAATCCAATGTGTATGCAAATATGTGCTGCATAAATATCCTTCCACTCTCATCCAGAGCAATGCCTTGTCAATCCCTTTGCCCCAATTAAGACACAATTGGAGGAGAAGAGTTAGAAAATCAGTGAATACATATCTGGAATGGAAATGCTGAGGAGTTCACAATCTTGGAGGTGGTAGAGGAGTTTCCAAAAGTAAGGGACTGGGTTAACACTCCACAAACATGGAGCTCTTCTGGCCTAAAAACTTTTTGAGAAACTTTCTGTGAGGTTGGGCACTTGAAAAATATGTTGTTGTCAGGAGATTTGACTTCTTTGCGTGAGACCATCAAAGCTGGGTCTGCATTTATGTGACCTGGAGGACATGGCTTCTTATATTCCAATAAAGATGAGCAGCAGTGCTGCATTATCTCTTCGTAGGTAAACTGTGACCACTGGGGACTAAGTTTCTCCCCATGTGGACTGTGAAGCCATTTGGTCCTGGTCCACTTTTTGTCGTGTTTTTGCTACTGCACTCGGAGTTTGGTATTTGCTTCATGACATACAAGGAGCTAAACTGGGACACAATGCTGGAGGGAGTTCTGTCACGTGTGGTGTGCCAGGGTATGCAGGAGAATGCACCAACCAGGCTTCTATCCCTCATAGCTTGCCCCATTGCCCCCTTGTCCATATCAACCTAATTCTGAACATTGCCCTGAAACCTCTCCATATAACAAGATGCCTTTACATATAAGGGTCTGCTGGCTGCACCATGTAAGTAACATGCCATTTGGAATACAATGGTAGATCCTCATGACCCTACCACTGGTGATTTATCACACACCTGCCCAAAACTGCTCTAGGCCCACTACTCAGCAGGTTCTAACTTACTGGCATCTCTGTACTACACCATTTTCATGAAACCCAGTCAATCAAGGCACTGTCTGGTATACTCTTGATCAGCAATAGGACATCCAAAGGTTCTCCAGTGACACCTGGTCATGGGAATTTCAAAATTTTCATGGTATTTATCTAGCCATTTTTCAAGGATGAAGTTGGAGGCACTGTGGCTTTCAATTCATTCAGTAACCATTAAATGTTGAGGAAGCTCAATTCAATAAAAGCTCTGGAGAACTCTCACAGGCAAGGCTTCTGAAAGAGTGCCAAAATGGTCACATGATGCCAGGCCCATTAAAGTCTACAATGTGAGTCCTATGTATTTTTCGACTCTCAAATATGGCTGCCATGTCTTTGAGAATAAAATCATGTGATATCCTGGCAGAGATTCCCAGTGCTCTGTGGAAAGCCACCCTGGCCCTAGATCTCAGTTTACAAGGGCGACTCACATGCGTGGCATCCTAAAATCCAAACAAAATTCATGGCAATACTTCTCTGAGTTCAGTTTCACAACTCAGTCTCTAAGGGGAATCACACCAAAGTTCAAGCCCAAGTGGACCCAGTCATTTCTTCCAACCGCCAAACAAATGGCCAAAATTAAAACCAAAACATTCCCACATGGCCCTCATCTTCTTCCATATAGTCACTCATCGTAACCTCTGGCTGGAGTTTTCCATCAGGGGCACAGCCCAAGACTGTGTCCAAAAAAAGCTCGCTTGCCCCTCATTTGCCTAAAGTCAGGGTGGCCTTGACAGCCCTCCTGTGAACCAGAAGTGATCAAATAAGCCTGCCGTTAATACTGCTCTGTTTCTACAATTTGAGGCCTACTGACTTTCAGGTAAAGATTCTATATGTGATTTGGAGTCATGCGAAAACCCAAGCACCTCATCAGGGCTTTGAAGAACTCATTTGACCCAAAGAATCCCTATTCACACTTGATGGAGGTCAGGAACCTAACAGAGGAAGACGAGAGACTTCATCCACAATGACTGATTTTTTGCCATTATAGTTTTGGACGCACACATGGGATCATTCTTTATATCCATCATGTGCTGAGAATCTAAATCACAGCCACAAAGAAGGCCAAGAGGCTAATTCAGCCACATCCATTTCCAAAGCAATTAAGCAAAGAGCCACAGGTGATGCCTATTCATTTACATTTCAAAACTATATTCTTCAGGCTTCACAACGGGGTGCCCTGAAGCAAAGACCTTCCAGATATTCAGTGTAACAAAACAGTACTTAAGCAAAAGGTCCAAAGCAGGGTCTCTCCACTGAGAGTTTCTTGGTCACACTGATATCTGAGTTTTCTGAGATGCTCGCCATTCTTTTCAGCTATCCAGTACATGACCATGTCACAGAGCTTGGAGGTGGTACATATCGTGGACACAAAACCATGAGCCTATTCTGGAGACTGGCCAGAATACAGGAAGAAAACATTAACTTGGGAAGATAGCAGGTGTTTCCCTTCGATAAGACAAGCTGCAGTTCATTCATATATTGGGCAGGATGAATTTTGGGAATATTTATACTTTAAAGGACACATTCATTAATGCATTTTCTTTTCTAATGTTTACAACAACGGACACAGTGGAATACACAGACATGGAAATACTTGCCTTGTCAAACGACTTACTAGAACAGTCCACTGAAAACCAAAAACAAAAAAAAAAAACAACAAATAAAAAACGCCTTTCCTACCTATTCTCAGAACATGAGACAGAACCACAAAGCCATACCCACTCCCACAAAGGCAGCTCCTTCCCCCAAGTATGTCTGTGATTAGAAGGAGTGTCCTATGACTGGTGAGCCATACTATGTTCTCCCAAAATGGCCTGTCCTCTTTCAGATCTGGTTTCCATGGCCAACTCTGTGAAGTTGTCAGGAAAAAGTGGTGAGCCACTACCTGCTTTCTCAGGAAAGGTCCCTCTTCAGAGCTCTTCTGGCATTTGGCCATCCTCACATCAGTAGGTACCAAGAAAGATTGATTTTGTCCTTGGAAAATCCAAACAAGCGAGTCCACTGGGACTGGAACTGGGACTGCCTCTGGGTGCCTGGCTTCTTGGATACCAAGTTCAGAGAGTTCCATCACCAAATAATGAGGTATGTCACTTTCTTTGGAACTGAATGAGGTCACTGCCTTGGCAACCACTTTTCCCTAACAGTTGCTTCCAAGGGTCCCATGAGATGGAGCCGGCCCCTACTTCCTGTGACACTTTCACAAGTTAGAATGAAATATCAACGATAGGCACCCAGGAACAGCTCTACACACAGGTCTGGTTTTGTCAGTCTTCTCTACAATAAGAAGAGAGAGGCTGATTAAGACACATCCCTTCATCCTGACCAGGTGTTTTGCCATGGAAGATGAGTTTTGCTCACTCAGGTCCTTTATACCTGCCTACAACTTGTCCAGGTATCATTTCTGCATGGACCTTTGAGGTTCTCAGCAGGTGGACTGTCCCCTTCTTTCCTGTATTGTAAGAACAACTCTGTCCCTGCTCTTCTGTAAAATGAGATTGAGGGAACAGTGTATGTTTCGGGTTAATAACAGGTTCGATTTGTGTTAGGAATCATTCTGTGTGATGAATAATAGTGTTGGGGACCTTCGATATTTAAAAGAATATGGAGGTTAAATATAAATATGAGAACAGAAATCTAGGTATGATTTGAAGCCCAGAAGGGCATTGAACCCTTGATTGGGATAATTAGCTTTGAATTATGTTCTGCAAAGATGTCTCAGTTAATTCAATACACAATGGCATAGGACTTTGTACCTTGGATGATTGAATGTAGAAGAGAACATCCAGTCAAAAAGGGATAGTCAGTAAGATTATGAAGCTAGTCGGTAGGTTTAGGAAGAAGAGTGAGTATTTGATTTGGACAAAAGTTCTTTAACAATAGGGTTTCGGTTAGAGAGTGAATGTAAATGTCAGCACATATGAAGAGTCAGTCACTATGATGAGCTGGGAAAAAATGTAGAAATGCAAATATCAATAGAGACATTATGAAATCAGGCAAAGTATAAAGTGAGTGATAGGATTAGACATTTTCAACAGGGTTGAGTTTGAATACATAATCTTTTGAAGAAAAAAATATGTAGTCACCAATAGGATTGACAGTTAAGAGCATTAGGCAACCTGGACATAGATGTTTTTAGTAATCCATGTTCACTTTTCATTTAGTCCTTCGTGCAATCATAACCGTGACCATTACATTATTTGTCCAGAATATTACTGTGAAAAAATGTATATGTAGATCAGGTGACATGAGTATTTCGTCCACCATTTCTGGAAACAATATATTGAAGACGTAAAATTAGTATTGGGGGTACAAAGAGGTGCACCCTGTGTCTATGAATATAGAGATAAAGCATGAATAGACAATACTGTGAATAAATAATATAACTTGTTCAAACATTAAATAATGGATTGAACTGATATCTGGAAAATTACAGGAAATCTTATATTGATATACAATCATTCATTCCCACCAATTATACATCTAATGGTAATATTAGTGTTTTGGTTTATCATGAACAGTGTGTGAGTTTTGCTTCAAAAGTGATTATGGAAATCGAAAATAATATGTTTGGAAAGAAGTCTCATGAAAAGACCTTTCAGGAAACCTGGAGGAATGCATATATTGTAAAGCAGGAAGTGATTGAAATTCAATCAAATGCCTATAAATTTGCTAATTTGTGGATGAAATATATATCCTATGATGTGCATAAACTCATGAAATAGTAATGTACCATTGTTGAATAAAAATGAACGTCAAAATACACATCATGTCCCATAGGAATCTACTGGCATTGATTTTAAACTGTAGAAATATTAGGATTCTCGTGCATTATTCACCGAATTTAGTTATCTCTTTTTTTAAATTTTTATATATGGTTGTTCAAAACATTACATAGTTCTTGATAAATAATATTTCACACTTTGATTTATGTGGGTTATGAACTCCCAATTTGCCCCGTATACAGATTGCAGAATCACATCAGTTACACATCCATTGATTCATATATTGCCATACTAGTGTCTGTTGTATTCTGCTGCCTTTCCTATCCTCTACTATCCCCCCTCCCCTCCAGTCTCCTCTCCTCTTCTCTCTCTACCCCCTATACAGTAATAAATTTCTCCCCCTTGTATTATTTTTCCCTTTCCCCTCACTTCCTCTTGTATGTAATTTTGTATAACCCTGAGGTTCTCCTTCCATTTTCATGCAGTTTCTCTTCTCTCTCCCTTTCCCTTCCACCTCTCATCCCTGTTTAATGTTAATCTTCTTCTCATGCTCCTCGTCCCTACTCTGTTCTTAGTTACTCTCCTTATATCAAAGAAGACATTTGGCATTTGTTTTTTAGGGATTGGCTAGCTTCACTTAGCATAATCTGTTCTAATGCCATCCATTTCCCTGAAAATTCTATGATTCTGTCGTTTTTTAGTGCCGAGTAATACTCCATTGTGTATAAATGCCACATTTTTTTCATTCATTCTTCTATTGAAGGGCATCTAGGTTGGTTCCACAGTCTTGCTATTGTGAATTGTGCTGCTATGAACATCGATGTAGCAGTGTCCCTGTAGCATGCTCTTTTTAGGTCTTTAGGTTTTAGACCGAGAAGGGGAATAACTGGGTCAAATGGTGGTTCCGTTCCCAGCTTTCCAAGAAATCTCCATACTGCTTTCCCATTTGCCTGCACCAATTTGCAGTCCCACCAGAAATATACAAGTGTACCTGTTTCCCCAGATCCTCGCCAGCACTTGTGATTGTTTGACTTCATAATGGCTGCCAATCTTACTGGAGTGAGATGGTATCTTAGGGTGGTTTTGATTCACATTTCTCTGACTGCTGGAGATGGTGACCATTTTTTCATGTACTTGTTGATTGATTTTATGTCCTCCTCTGAGAAGTGTCTGTTCAGGTTCTTGGCCCATTTGTTGTTTGGGTTATTTGTTATCTTATTGACTAATTTTTTGAGTTCTTTGTATACTCTGGATATTAGTGCTCTATCTGAAGTGTTAGGAGGAAAGATTTGTTCCCAGGATGTGGGCTCCCTATTTTCCTCTCTTACTGTTTCTTTTGCTGAGAAAAAACCTTTTTAGTTTGAGTAAGTCCCATGTGTTGATTCTAGTTATTAACGCTTGTGCTATGGGTGTCCTATTGAGGAATTTGGAGGCGACCCCACAGTATGTAGATCGTAGCCAACTTTGTCTTCTATCAGACACCATGTCTGATTTGATATCAAGCTCCTTGATCCATTTTGAGTTAACTTTTGTGCATGGCGAGAGAAAGGGATTCAGTTTCTTTTTGTTACATATGGATTTCCAGGTTTCCCAGCACCATTTGTTGAAGATGCTATCATTCATCCATTGCATGCTTTTAGCCCCTTTATCAAATGTAAGATAGTTGTATTTTTTGGATTGGTTTCTGTGTCCTCTATTCAGTACCATTGGTCCACAAGCCTGTTTTGGTACCAGTACCATGCTATTTTTGTTACTATTGTTCTGCAGTATAGTTTGAAGTCTGGTATCCCTATACCGACTGATTCACACTTCCTGCTTAGTGTTGTTTTTGCTATTCTGGGTCTTTTATTTTTCCATATGAATTTCATGATTGCTTTCTCTATTTCTACAAGAAATGCCGTTGGGTTTTGATTGGCATTGCACTAAACCTATAGAGAACTTTTAGTAATATCGCCATTTTGATGATGTTAGTTCTGTCTATCTATGAACAGGGTACATTTTTACATCTTCTAATATCTTCCTCTATTTTTCTCTTTAGGTTTCTGTAGTTTTCCTTGTATAAAACTTGCACCTCTTTTGTTAGGTTGATTCCCAATTATTATTTTTTTTTTTTTTAGTATATTGTGAATGGAGTGGTTGTCCTCATTTCCGTTTCAGAGGATTTGTCACTGATATTCAGGAATGTCTTTGATTTATGAGTGTTGATTTTATATCCTGCCACTTTGCTGAATTCATTTATTTGCTCTATTAGTTTCTTTGTAGACCCTTTTGGGTCTGCTAGGAATAGAATCATGTCATCTGCAATAGTGATAATTTAAGTTCTTCTTTTCCTATTTATATGCCTTTAATTTCTTTCATCTCTCTAATTGCTCTGGCCAGTGTTTCGAGAACTATGTTGAACAGAAGTGGTGAAAGAGGGCATACCTGTCTTGTTCCAGATTTTAGGGGGAATGCCTTCAATTTTTCTCCATTCAGAAGTATGCTAGCCTGAGACTTAGCATAGATTGCTTTTACAATATTGAGGTATGTTCCTGTTATCCCTAGTTTTTCTAGAATTTTGAACATAAAGGGATGCTGTACTTTGTCGAATGCTTTTTCTGCATCTATCGAGATGATCATATGGTTCTTATTTTTAAGTCTATTGATGTGATGAATAACATTTATTGATTTCTGTATATTGAACCAGCCTTGCATCCCACGGATGAATCCTACTTGATCATGGTGCACAATTTTTTTGATATGCTTTTGTATCTGATTTGCCAGAATTTAATTGAGGATTTTTGCCTCTAGGCTCATTAGAGATATTGGTCTGTAGTTTTCATTCTTTGAAGTGTCTTTGTCTGGTGTAGGAATCAGAGTGATGTTGACCTCATAGAATGAATTTGGAAGTTCTCCCTCTTTTTCAATTTCCTGAAATAGCTTGAAAAGTATTGGTATTAGTTCCCCTTTAAAGGTTTTGTAAAACTCTGCTGTATACCCATCAGGTCCTGGGCTTTTCTTACTTGGTAGTGTTTTGATGGTTTTTTCTATTTCCTCAATTGATATTGGTCTGTTTAGGTTGTCTATATCCTCCTGACTCAATCTGGGCAGATCATATGACTTAAGAAATTTATCGATGCCTTCACTGTCTTCTATTTTATTAGAGTACAAAGATTCAAAATAATTTCGGATTATCTTCTGTATATCTGAAATATCTGTTATGATATTGTCTTTTTCATCCTGTATGCTAGTAATTTGAGTTCTCTCTCTTTTTGTCTTCGTTAGCATGGCTAAGGGTCTGTAGATTTTTTTTATTTTTTCAAAGAACCAAATGGGTTGATGTGTCTGCTGTGCTTGCAGGCCGCTAGTCCTGTTCCGCCAGTCAGTTGCAGGTCTGCCTACCTTGCGGGAGCGGGTGGTGGCTCTGCTTTGGCCCTACTGCAATTGGGGTGTCGTGACTACCATGCTGGCAGATCGCTGGGCCTGTTCCGGGTGCGGGCAAAGACTCTGCTCTGCCCCTACTCCAATTGGGTTGACGTGACTACCACGCCGGTGGGCCGTTGTGCTTGTACTGGGCGCGGGAGAAAGCTCTGCTCTGCCACTACTCCAATTGGGGTGTCATGTCTACCATGGTGGCAGGCCTCTGGGCCTGTTCCGAAGGTCAGTCACAGGTCTGCTTTTGTGGCGGGCGCGGGGGGCAGCCTGCTTGGCCCCTACTACAATTTGGGTGACGTGACTACCACACCAGCTGGTGGCTGGGCCTGATCCGGGAGCAGGCAGTGGCACTGCTCTTTCCCTACTCCATTTGGGGTGACGTGGGTACCACGCCTGCGGGCCTGATGAATCTTCCTCTATGTTTCTAGAGAGAATTACGGAGGCATATAGGAGATATACTCCTTTCGATCCTCATGCAGAGGATCAAAAATCATCTGTCACAATGGCCTTTATTGGGCATTCTGCCTTGGATATTTAAAGAAAGTTACAATGCTTAGATGGATTACAAGATATGACTTTGAGAGATTTAGTCAGAGAAGACGAGAAAGTATACTATAAGAGAGAAACTGAGGAAGAGAAGGGAGCAAAAGGAGGATAAAAGAAACAAAAGACAGACTAAGGAGTTGACTAAGGTCCCGGTCACAATAACAAAAAGGCCAGAAATTAAGAAACAGGGAGACAGGAAGGGATACCTGGTCCCACGCCAGAGGCCACCCCTGACCTCAGATCAATGTGCCTACTGTAAAGAAAGAGGACACTGGGTTCAAGAGTTCCCTAGAAAGAGGCAGCCACGCCAGCCAGCCTTTCTGACTCTTCAGCATGACTACGAAAGTTGGGGCTCAGATCCCCTCCCTGAGCCCAGCGTATCTTTTGAAGTGGAGGAGACACCAGTAAACTTTGAAGTGGATACAGGGGCAATAAACTCAGCCCTTAAGGCCCCATTGGGCCCTCTATCAAATAAAAGGTCTCTAGTTCAAGGGGCTAATGGCAGTAAATATCGGACTTGTATAACTAAGAGGATCATGGACCTGGGGAAAGGAAAAATCCATCACTCCTTTTTAGTAATCCCAGAATGCCTGGCAGACTTTTGCTGTACGTCATGGGGATGTGAGCATACAGGGGCTGCCTGATGGAACACAAACTCCTGATCAAATTCAGTACACAGCATTGGCCATATTACCAATTAGATAACCAAAACCGATGGCCCCCAGAGGGGTCTCTTGATCCTCAAATTCTGCGTGACCATTTTTTTTAAAGAGAGAGGTGAGAGAGAGAGAGACAGAGAGAATTTTTAATATTTATTTTTTAGTTTTTTGCTGGACACGACATCTTTGTTTGTATGTGGTGCTGAGGATCGAACCCGGGCCGCACGCATGCCAAGCGAGCGTGCTACAAATGAGCCACATCCCCAGCCCTGTGTGACCTTTTTAACTTCTGCAAGTGCTCAAAAGGGTGAAAGGAGATTCCCCTATGGGCATGCCTTTTCCATCCTTCACTCATATCCTGAACTATGCTTATCCAATCAATCCTCACCTTCAGCCTTGTGCTCCAGAGTCTCTGCTGTCACTCTCACCTCAGCAACCTGATTTCTCCCCTCCAATTATTAGATCAAAAACCCAAATCTCTGCTGGTTCTCAGACCATCGCCATCTTGCTGAAGTAGCAGGTACTCAGGTTCCCATCCACCGACTCACTCCTCTCTTCTCCTGTCCGTGCCCGCCCCGGGTCCCACCAGGTCCTCTTACCAGCTAACACAAAGCTGAAACTAGCTGAGGAGAGCCCTCAGACTCCTATCAAAGATGTAATGAAAATGGCCTTTAAAGTTGCTTTGTCATCACTGAAAACAGTTTACTAAAAATTTAAAGTCCCTCACATGCATTTTGGGATACTCACTCTTGTCTTCCCCTCTGCTCTACCTGTTCTACAGCTCAAGTTTTTGTTGCTAGGAAAATCCCAAACCCCTTTCCCATTATTCTTTTACATCTCTCCTTCCTTATTCTCAGATCCTCGGAGCTGCTGTCAGCCCCACCTTCCCTGTCTTCCCCTTCTGTACCAGGCCTACAGAAAATTCTTAACTGACTTTCTACAGAAGTCTTCACCATGGCTGACTTTAGGACTTTCAGCAAAAGAGTCCCTATAAAAGAGTTCAATGTAGATAAACTTCCTCTTTTAGTGTTGCCTTGTTCTACTTGGCCACTGGCTAAAAAAATAAGCACCTCTATGCTAGACACCCCATTACTTGTTTTCCACAAAATAATGAACAAGGCCTCTGGCCATGAGCTGGGGCTTTACAGAGATGGCTATATTTCTAAGATAAAGAAGTTACCATCAGGGCTCCATGGTAACAGCTGTCAGGGGCGAAAAATAAGAAAGGTAGGAAAAAGCTCTTTCCCTCCCAGGTGTCCTTGAAAAGTTAACTTGCCCAGAACTGAGGTAAAAAACAGAAACAACAACGGCTTTTTTGAACTTCTGAAGACTGTGAACTTCTGAACCCCTTCCCTTACATGTTGGGTACAAAATTCTGAAACTACCTAAACTTGAGTTTCAGGAGAATAATTGATTACAACAGAAGCAATGCCCTCTGAATCTGGTTGCAACCAAATAGGACGGTTTCCCTGTCTTCGTTGCTATCTTAGGTACCTTGCCTTGTCCGTCCCTACAACAGCATAATTGTATATAATTAAACATTGTTTATGTTTTAAAGAAATTGTCAACAGATGTGATTAATTGTGTAATGGTGCAGATGTTTCCCAGAGTGCTCTGTCATGATGCAGGTTCATTTGAAAATGAAATAGAGGGGCATACAACCCGTTTCCACTGGGGACATATATCCCTCACTTTAGCCATCCTATTCGGAATAGGAGTTGCTTCAGGGGTGGGCACAGGAACCACTGCCCTCGTCCATGGGACACAACAAATGACCCAATTAGAAGAAGCAATAGACCAAAACTAAGATATTAGATACCTCCATCAGAGCTTTGCATGAATTTTTAACCTCTCTCTCTGAAGTTGTTTTACAGAACAGGTGAATGACACAAAACACACACACACACACACACACAGAAAAAAAAATAGCAAAATATATGTCAATCAAAATTTTCATAAAATATATATCATAAAAAGATCCAAAAATATTCATTTTACTGAACATGGATTTATGTATAATGTTGTTCAACTAGCAAGCTCACCCATTGGTTGAATATTCAGTTCCAACACGGTTAATTAGGAGTGATCTCTTTTCACAATTTGTATCTGCCAACTCATCCACCTCACAAGGTATGTGTGGTACCAGGTATGATTCTATATATCCATATAAAAATATATGTGCTGAATAGGCTACAGAGAAAGGGAGACAGGAATTCACAATTTTTTAACTTTAAAAACACATGGAGAACTATTTCAACAAAAAATTGACTAGATTTAACTCCTACTCTGTATCATGCAAAAGGCAAGTCCAAATATACACCATGCCTCCTCTAAACTGCTTGTATTTCTATTCATTGCAATACTTCTCTGAGTTCAGTTCCAGAACGCAGTCTTTAAGGGAAATCCCAACAGAGTTCAAGCCCAGGTGGACCAAGATATTTCTTACAACCACCACACAAATGACCACAATTAAAAACAAAACACTCAAACATGGTCCTCATCTTCTTCCATATAGTCACTCATCGTAACCTCTGTCTGGAGGTTTCCATGAAGGGCTCACCCAAAGACAGTGTCCAAATAAACTCCCTTGCCCCTCATTTGCCTAAAGTCATGTTGGCCTGGACACCCTTTCTGTGAACCAGGAGTGATCAAATAAGCCTCCCGTTAATACTGCTCTGTTTCTCCAATTTGAGGCCTACTGACTTTCAAGTATAGATTCTTTATGTGATTTGGAGTCATACGAAAACCTAAGCACCTCTGCAGTGATTTGAAGAACTCATTTGACCCAAGGAATACCTATTCTCACTTGATGGAGGTCAGGAACCTAACAGAGGAAGACGAGAGACTTCATCCACAATGACTGATCTTTTGGCAATTATGGTTTTGGATGCACACATGGGATCATTTTTAGATCCATCAGCTGCTGAGAATCAAAGTCACAGCCACATACAAGGCCAAGAGTCTAATTAAGACACATCCCTTTCCAAAGCAACTAAGAAAGAGCCACAAGTGATGCCCATTCATTTCCATTTGAAAACTGTTTCCTTCAGGCTTCACAAAGGGGTGGCCTGAGGCAAAGACCTTCCTGATATTCAGGGCAACAGAACAATAGGTAAGCAAAAGGCCAAAAGCAGGGTATATCCACTGAGACTTTCCTGGTCACACTGATATCTGAGTTTTCTGAGATGCTGGCCATTCCCTTCAGCTATCCTGTACATGGCCATGTCACAGACCTTGGAGTTGTTGCATATCTTGGACACAAAACCATGAGCCTATTCTGGAGAGTGGCCAGAATTCATAAGAGAACAGGGACTTAGGAAGGTAATAGGTATTGCTCATCCATAAGGCAAGCCGCACTCCATTCATAAATTAGGCAGGATGCATAATGGGAAGCTTTCTACTAGACAGGACACATCCATTGTTGCATTCTCTTTTCTCATGTCTACAACCACGGACACAGTGGGATACACAGACATAGAAACACTCATTTTGTCAAACGACTTACTAGAAACAGTTCACTCCAAATCAAACAAACCGCCTTCCCTACCTATTCTCAGAATATGAGACAAAACAACAAACCCACACTCACAAAGGCACCTCCTTCCCTCAAGTAGTTCTGTGACTCTCCGGAGTTAACTCTGACTGGTGGGCCATATTATGTTCCCCCGAAATGGCGTGTCCTCTATCAGATCTGCTTTCCTTGACCAACTCTGTAAAGTTGTCAGGAAAAAGTGGCGAGCCACTACCTGCTTTCTCAGGAAAAGTACCTCTTCTGTGCTCTCCTGGTATTTGGCTATACTCATATCATTAGGTACCGAGAAAGACTGACTCTGTCCTTGGGAAATCCAATCAAGTGAGCCCACAGGGACTTGGACTGGGATTGCCTCTCGGTGTCTTGGTTCTTGGATAGCAAGTTCAGAGAGTTCCATCACCAAGGAAATTAGATATGTCACTTTCTTTGGAACTGAATGAGGCCACTGCCTTGGCACCCCTTTTTCCTAACAGTTGCTTCCAAGGGTCCCATGAGATGGAGGCTGCCCCTACTTCCTGTGACACTTTCACAAGTTAGAATGGTATATCAACCATAGGCACCCATGAACAGCTTTCCACACAGGCCTGATTTGGTCCATCTTCTCTACAATAAGAAGAGAGAGGCTGATTAAGACACATCCCTTCATCCTGACCAGGTTGTTTGCCATGGAAGATGACTTTTGCTCTCTCAGGTCCTTCATAGCTGCCTATAACTTTTCCGGGTATCATTTCTGTATGGACCTTTGAGGTTTTCAGCAGGTGGAAGGTCCCCTACTTTCCTGTATTGTAAGAACAACTCCGTCCCTGTTCTTCTGTAAAATGAGATTGAGGGAACAGTGTATGTTTAGGGTTAATAACAGGTTCAATTTGGGTTAGGAATCATTCTGTGCGATGAATAATGGTATTGGCAACCTGTGAGATTTACAAGAATGTAGAGGTGAAATATAAGTATGAAAATAAAAATCTAGGTATAATTTGAAACCCAGAAGGGCATTGGGCCCTTGATTGGGATACTTAGCTTGATTTATGTTCTCTAAAGATGTCTCAGATAATTCAATATACAATGGCATAGGACCTTGTACCTTGGATGATTGAACGTAGAAGAGAACATCCAGTAAAAAGGGATAGTCAGTAGGTTTAGAAAGATTGTCGGTAGGTTTAGGAAGAAGAGCGATTATAGGATTTAGACCAAAAGTTCTTTAGCAATATGGTTTCGGTTAGAGAGTGAATGTAAATGTCGGCACATATGAAGAGTCAGTCACTATGATAAACTGGGAAAATATGTAGAAATGCAGATATCAATAGAGACATTATTGCATCAGGCAAAATATAAAGTGAGTGATAGGATTAGACATTTTCAACAGGGTTGAGTTTGAATATATAATCTTAGGAAGAAACAAATATGTTGTCACCAATAGGATTGACATTTGAGAGCATTAGGCAGCATGGACATGGATGTTTCTATTAATCCATGTTCACTTTCCTTTTAGGCTTTGGTACAGTCATAAGTGTGACCTTTACATTTTTTTTCAGAATATTATTGTGATAAAATGTATATGTAGATCAGGTGACATAAGTATTTCTTCCACCATTTCTGGTAGCAATATATTGAAGACGTAAAATTAGTATTGGGGGTCCAAAGAGGTGTACACTGTGTCTATGAATATAAAGATAAAGCATGAATAGAACATACTGTGAATAAATAATATAACTTGTTCCAACTATAAATAATGGATTGAACTGATATCTGAAAAATTACAGGAAATGTTATATTGATATACAATCATTCTTTCCAAAATGGTATACATATAATGGTAATATTAGTGTTTTGGTTTATCACGAAGGGTGTGAGTTTTACTTCACCAGTGATTATGGAAATCGAAAATAACTTGTTTGGAAAGAAGCGTCATGAAAAGACGAGTTCAGAAACCCTGATAATACTTGTGTTCTGAAACAGGAATTGATTAAAGTTGAAACAAATGCCTGTAAATTTGTGAACTTGTGGATGAAATATATATCGTATGATGTGCAAAAACTGAAGAAATAATAATGTACCAGTGTTGAATACAAATGAACCTCAAATTACATATCATGTCCCATAGGAATCTACTTGCATTGGTGGTAAACTGGGTCAGTTACTGTAAAATTATTAGAATTTGTAGGCACCATTCACTGAAGTTTGTTTTCAGTACTAGGAAACAAATATGTATTTCAGGTGGATGAATATTTCGGAAAATAATCTTGTGAAAAGTTGATTATAAATCCATATACATGAACATGAATGAATTTAGAAAGTGTATATAAGACACATATATTTTATATATTGAAAAATCTGAATAGTGTGTGTGTGTGTGTATATATATATATATATATATATATATACACACACACACACACATACAAACTACACACAGACATTAAAAAGCAGCAATATATATGAAAATCAAAATTCATCAGGAAATATATATCATCCACAGATGCAAAAATAATTATTTTACTGAACATGAGTATATGTATAATGTTGTTCTACTAGAAAGCTCCCCTATAGTTTGAATCTTCAGTTCTAACAGAGTTTAAGAGGAGTGATCTCTTCTCACAATTTGAATCTGCGAAGTGAGAAACCTCACAAAAATGTACGTGGGATTCCTGGTAGGATTCTATATGTGCATATAAATATACATGTGTGAATTGGCTACAGAGAAAGGGAAACAGGATTTCACACATTTGTTATCTTTAAAAACACATGGAGAACTATTTCAAATAAAAATTGACTAGATTTATAACTCCTACCTTATATAATGCAAAAGGCAAGTCCAACTATACAAGATGCCTCCTCTGAACTGCTTGAATTTCTATTCTGTTTGGGTTATTTTTCTCCATTATATTAGGATGAGTTGTCTGATTCTAGTAGGTATGGGTTAGTGTCAGGGATTCAGTATTTCAAAAGGAAAATTGGAAAATGAATTCAATGTGTAAGCAAATATGTGCTTCACAAATATCTGTGAAGGTCTGATATCCTCTCACTCTCATCCAGAAAAATGCCTTGACATTACCTTCACCCCAGGTAAAACATAATTAGAGGAGAAGAGTTAGAAAATCAGTGAATACATATCTGGAATGGAAAATGCTCAAGAGTTCATAACCATGGAGGTGGTAGAGGAGTTTCCAAAAGTAAGGGACAGGGTAAACACAACACAAACAGGGAGCTCTGAGAGCCTAAAAACTTTTTGAGAAACTGCCTCTGATTTTGGGCACTTGAAATATATGTTGTTGTCAGGAGATTTGGCTACTTTAGTAGTGAGACCATCAAAGCTGGTTCTGCATCTATGTGACCTGAAGGACCTGGTTTCTTATTTTCCAATGAAGATGAGGCAGCAATGCTGAATCCTCTCTTTGTAGGTAAACTGTGACCACTGAGGACTAAGTGTCCCTCCGTGTTGACTGCGAAGCCATTTGGTCCTCCTACACTTTTTGTGGTGTTTTTCCGCCAGCACTGGGAGTTTGGTATTTGCTTCACGAAATACCAGGAGCTCAACTGGGACATATTGCTGGAGGGAGTTCTGTCACGTGTGTTGGGTCAGGGTCTGCAGGAGAATGCACCAACCAGGCTTCTATCCCTCCTAGCTTGCCCCATTGCCCCCTCGTCCATATCAACCTGATTCAGAACATTGACCTGAAACCTCACCATATAACAAGATGCCTTTACATATAAGGGACTGCTGGCTGCACCATGTCAGTCACAAGCCATTTGGAAACCAATGGTAGATCCTCATGGCCCTACCACTGATTTTTCATCACACACCTGCCCACCACTGCTCTAGGCCCACTACTCAGCAGGCTCCAACTTACTGGCATCGCTGTTCTACACCATTTTCATGAAACCCAGTCAATCAAGGCATTGTCTGGTATACTCATGATCAGCAACAGGACATCCAAATGTTCTCCAGTGCCACCTGGTTGTGGGAACTTCCAAAAATTCATGGTATTTATCAAGCCATTTTTCAAGGATGAAGTTGGAGAAACTCTGGGTTTCAATTCATTCAGGAACCACTAAATGTTGAGGAAGCTAATTTAAATGAAAACTCTGGAGAACTCTCACAGGCAAGGCTTCCCAAAGAGTGGGGAAAAGGTCACATGAAGCCAGGCACATTGAGGTGTAAAATGTGAGGTCCATGTGTGTTTTGACTCTCAACTATGGCTGCAAGTTTTTCACAATTATATCATGTGATATGCTGGCTGAGATTCCCAGTGCTCTGTGGAAAGCCAGATCTCAGTTTCCAAGGGCAACTCTCATGCGTGGCCTCCTAAAATCCCAAAACAATTCATGGCAATACTTCTCTGAGGTGAGTTCCAGAACTAAGTCTCTATGGGGAATCACACCAGAGTTCAAGCCCAGGTGGACCCAGACATTTCTTCCAACCGCCACACAAATGACCACAATTAAAACCAAAACACTCCCACATGGCCCTCATCTTCTTCCATATATTCACTCATCATGACCTCTGGCTGGAGGTTTCCATGAGGGGTGCAGCCATTGGTAGTGTCCAAAATAATCTCACTTGCCCCTCATTTGCCTAAAATCAGGGTGGCCTGGACACTCTTAATATGAACCAGGAGTGGTCAACTAAGCCTGCCGTTCATGCTGCTCTGTTTCTCCAATTTGAGGCCTACTGACTTTCAGGTATGGAATATTTATGTGAAATAGAGTCATGAGAAAAGCCAAGCACCTCGGCAGAGATTTCAAGAACTCATTTGACCCAAAGGATCAGTATTCTCACTTGATGGATGTCAGGAACCTAACAGAAGAAGGCGAGAGACTTCATCCACAATGACTGATCTTTTGGCCATTTTGGTTTTGGATGCGCACATGCGATCATTCTTTGGATCCATCATGTGCTGAGAATAAAAATCACAGCCACATACAAGGCCAAGAGGCTAATTCAGACACATCCCTTTCCAAAGCAATTAAGCAAAGAGCCACAGGTGATGCCTATTCATTTCAAATTTAAAACTGTTTTCTTCAGGCTTCACAAAGGGGTGGCCTGAGGCAAAGACCTTCCTGACATTCAGGGCAACAGAACATAAGGTAAGCAAAAGGCCCAAAGCAGGGTTTCTCCACTGAGACTTTCCTGGTCACACTGATATCTGAGTTTTCTGAGATGATCTCCATTCTCTTCAGCTATCCAGTATATGGCCATGTCACAGAGCTTGGAGGTGGTACATATCTTGCACACAAATCCCTGAGCCTATTCTGGAGACTGGCGAGAATTCAGGAAGAAAACAGGAACTTAGGATGATAGCAGGTGTTGCCCATCGATAAGACAAGGTGCAGTCCATTCATAAATTGAGCAGGATGAATTATGGTAAGATTTATACTAGACAGGACACATCCATTAATGCATTCTCTTTTCTAATGTCTACAACAATGGACATAGTCGGATACACAAACATAGAAACACTCACCTTGTCAAATGACTTACTCGAAACAGTCCACTTCAATCCAAACAAACCGCCATTCCTACCTTTTGTTAGAACATGAGGCAAACCCACAAACCCACACCCACTCCCATAATGGCACCTCCTTCCCCCATGTAGATCTGTGACTATCTGGAGTGTCCTCTAACTGCTCGGCCATACTATATTCCTTCGAAATAGTCTGTCCTCTCTCAGGTCTGGTTTCCTTGGCTAACTCTGTGAAGTTGTCAGGAAATAGTGGTGAGCCACTACTGGCTTTCTCAGAAAAGGTACCTCTTCAGTGCTCTCCTGGCATTTGGCCATCCTCACATTAGTAGGTACCAAGAAATACTGACTCTGTCCTTGGTAAATCCAAACAAGTGAGACCACTGTGACTGGGAATGGGATAGCGTCTGGGTGCCTGGCCACTAGGATACAAAGATCATAGAGTTCCATCACCAAGGAAATGAGGTATGTCACTTTCTTTGGAATTGAATGAATGAGGTCACTGCCTTGGCAACCAGTTTGTCCTAACACTTGCTTCCAAGGGTCCCATGAGATGGAGGCTGCTCCTAATTCCTGGAACACTTGCACAAGTTAGAATGGTATATCAACCATAGGCACCTGGGAACAGCTCTCCACACAGGTCTGGTTTAGTCCATCTTCTCTAACATAAGTAGAGAGAGGCTGATTCAGACACATCCCTTTATCCTGACCAGGTTGTTTGCCATGGAATAGGACTTTTGCTCTCTCAGGTCTTTCATACCTCCCTACAACTTCTCCAGGTATCATTTCTGCATGGACCTTTGAGGTTTTCAGCAGGTGGAAGGTCCCCTAATTCCCTGTGTTTTAAGAACAACTCTGTCGCTGCTCTTCTGTAAAATGAGATTGAGGGAACAGTGTATGTTTAGGGTTAATAACAGGTTCAATTTGGGTTAGGAATCATTCTGTGCGATGAATAATGGTATTGGGAACTTGCGATAATTAAAAGAACATAGAGGTGAAATATAAGTATGGAAACAGAAATCTAGGTATGATTTGAAGCACAGGACCTTGTACCTTGGTAGATTTAATGTAGAAGAGAACATCCAGTAAAAAATGGATAGTCGGTAGGATTAGGAAGATAGTCGGTAGGTTTAGGAAGAAGAGTGAGTATAGTATTTGGACCAAAAGTTCTTTAGCAATAGGGTTTCGGTTAGAGAATGAATGAAAATGTCAGCACATATGAAGAGTCAGTCACAATGATGAACTGGGGAAAATAAGGAGGAAAGCAGTTATCAATAGAGACATTATGAAATCAGGCAAAGTATAAAGTGAGTTATAGGATTAGACATTTTCAACAGGGTTTAATTTGTATATATAATCATTGGAAGAAACAAATATGTTGTCACCAATAGGATTGACATTTGAGAGCATTAGGCAACCTTCACATGGATGTTTTTAGTTAAACATTTTCACTTTTCTTTTAGGCTTCGGTACAATCATAAGTGTGACCTTTACATTTTTTGTTCAGAATTTTACTGTGATAAAATATATATGTGGATCAGGTGACATGAGTATTTCTTCCACCATTTCTGGGAGCAATATTTTGAAGACATATACATTAGTGTTAGGGGTACACAGAGGTGTACCCTGTGTCTATGAATATAGAGATAATGCATGAATAGACCATCCTGTGAATAAATAATATAACTGGTTCCATTTCAAATAATGAATTGAATTGATATCTAAAAATATATAAGAAATCATATATATATATATATATATATATATATATATATATATATATACACACACACACACACACGCACACGCACAGACATTAAAAAGTAGCAATATAAGAGATCCAACATGGTGGCGGACATGGAGAAATCAAGTATCTGACCTCATTAGCTGCGCAGGCATAGGGAGTCGTAAACTGTCTAAATGCTGTTTGTTCAGAATCACTAGGCAATGCTGACCTGACGTGGATCTGGTGCGAACAGTCTGGGCCCCTGAGAAAACACACAGAGCCCGGATCGGCTGCATAGAAGCTCAGATTTGCCTGCTTCTTGTGACTCAGAACTAACGTTCCCTCTGAAATAACTGGTCGGCCCTTCTGAATTTACAGAGGTAAAAGGCCACTGGATTGAAATGGGGCTTTGGAGACACAGTCAGGACCCATCCATTGCATTGGTCACCTGGCAAAAGGAACGAATGGTCACCATTTGCATGGGATACCACCGTGGAAGAGAACTGATGTCATGGGCAGAGGAGATAACTTCATTGAAACCAGTACGACAGGTGTGTAATTCCCTATGCATCTCTCTCCACACAGCGGGGAAACATTAAGGGCCCCTCCCAGCTCTCCCTTAAGGGGCCCTCCCAGGTCTCCCGTGAGAAAGATGGCCAGACCGAGGGAATCATGTGTGCTGTGGGACTTGTGGCGTGGAATTCCTGGCTACCGCTCCTACTAGTGCTGACAACTGAGGTCTCTTACACCAGCTAATGTGGGCATGGATACCAGAGAGCAAGCAAATTCGCTGGGGGTTCCCAGCCCCAAGCTCTATAAACTTAGTGTCTGAGGGAGGCAAACAGGGAGAGAGTGCCAAGCGTTGATGAAAACAGGGCTACCAGGAGCAGAGACCTGACGTGTAGCAAGTATTGTGGTGAGCGTCACAGTTGAGCGGAGCCTGGCTTGAGGAAACACTAGAGAAGGTCCTAGGCACTCAGGATTAGAGACCCGCCCAGTCTGGGAGGAAGAGCTGCTGCACAGTGATTGGTTCCCACCTATTGAGAGGAGAAGCTTGGCCCAGTGAGCACAGCTCCACCTACTGGAAAAGAAGTTAATTGAACTCTATGACTGCATGTATTATTATTATTATTATTATTATTTTATTTTTTTTTTTCTTTCATTTAAATTTTTTGTTTTGTTCTTTAACTTATTTTAATGTTTTTAATTTTTTATATTTACTATTATTATTATTTTAAATTTTAATTTTCATTTTTTAATTATCATTATTATTTTAAAAAAAATTATTTCTTTCTTTATTTTCTAATTTTTTCTTTTGTCTTTTCATTTCTTTTCAATTTTCTTATTCCCCCATCCTTGAATTCTACCTGCCTATTCTCATTCTCTTTAGTGACTTCTTCCCATCCCTTCTAATATCTTTCCTCCCAAGCTTCAAATAAATTTATAAGAATACGAAGTAACTCAGCACTCAAACAGAACAAGAAGTAACATGAGCAGCATCAAAAAGCAAGAAAGAAAAGGAGTACAAACAATGAAGGATAACCTAAATATTCAGGAGGACCTAGAATTATCAGAAAAATGGTCATATAAAGAACTCAAGGAATACCTTAGACAGATGAAATGGAACCTTAAAGAGGATACGAGAGAGCAAATAAATACAGTGAAAGAACACATTGAAAATGAATTACATAAACAGATAAAAGAAGAAGTTAATCTTCTTTATCAGGAGATAGAGATTATAAATATTTAAAGAATATTTCTAGAAATGAAGGAAACGATAAACCAAATTAAAAACTCAATTGAGAGTATCACTAACCGTGTGGAGCAAGTAGAAGACAGAATGTCACATAATGAAGACAAAATATATCATCTTGAAAAGAGTCTAGCCAACACAGAAAGGCTGGTAAAAAATCACGAGAAAAACATCCAAGAGATATGGTATAACATAAAAAAACCAAACTTATGAGTCATCTGGATAGAGGAAGGTACAGAGATTCAAACTATGGGAATGAAAATTTTCCAGAAATAAAAAAGGAAATGGATATACAAATTGAAGATGCTTACAGGACACAGAGCACACAAAATCACAGTAGACCAACGCCAAGACACATTGTTATGAAGCTATCCAATATACAGAACAAAGAGAAAACTTTAAAAGCTTCAAGAGAAAGGAGGAAGATTACATTCAGGGGTAAACCAATAAGGTTAGCAACCTATTTTTCATCACAGACACTGAAAGTGAGAGGATCCTGGAACAACGTATTTCAAACATTGAAAGACAATGGATGCCAAACAAGAATTCTGCATCCAGCAAAATTCAGCTTCAGGTACGACAACGAAATAAAAATCTTTCATGATAAACAAAGGTAAAAGAATTTGCAGCCAGAAAACCACCATTGCAAAGTGTCTTGAGCAAAACACTACACGAGAAAGAAATGAAAAACAACAACCAAAACCATCAGTGGGAAGTGCCTCAGTAATGACAGAGGGCGGGGGAAAAGCTAATCATGGAGAAACAAAGTAAATTTTAAAACGCGATAAATATTCAAACATGGCTGGCAGTAGAAACCATATATCAATAGTTACACTAAACATTAATGGCTTAATCTCTCCAATAAAGCAACATAGGCTTGTAACTTGGATTCAAAAAACAAATCCAACAATATGTTGCCTCCAGGAGACATATCTGAATGGAAAAGACATACACAGGCTGAAGGTGAAAGGTTGGGAAAAAATATACCATGCACACGGTCCTCATAAGCAAGGAGTGGTGGCCATCCTCAAATCGAATTAAATCGACTTCAAGACTAATTTAATCAAAAGGGATAATGAAGGAAATTATATACTGTTAAACGGAACCATTCACCAACAAGACATAAAAATTATCAGTATTTACGCACCATTAAATGGTGCTGTGACGTTCATAAAACAAATTCTCCTCAAGTTCAAGAATCAAATAGCCCACAACACAATAATTATGGGTGACTTCAACACACCTCTCTCACCATTGGACAGATCCTCCAAATAAAAGTTGAATAAAGAAACTATAGAACTCAATATCACAATCAATAACATAGACTTAACTGACATATATAGAATATATCAACCATCATCAAGTGGATATAATATTTTTTAGCAGCACATGGATCCTTCTAAAAAATAGACCATATATTATGCCATAGAGCAACCTTCAGTAAATATAAAGGGTGGACTTAATACCATGAATTTTATTGGATTATAATGGAATGAATCTGGAAACCAATGAAAAAGAAGGAAGGAAAAATCCTACATCACATTGAAAATGAACAACATGTTACTGAATGATTAATGTGTTACAGAAGACATAAATGAGAAAATCAAAAAATTCTTCAAGATAAATGAAAATACAGAAACAACATATCGGAGTCTATGGGACACAATGAAAGGTGTTTTAAGAGGGAAATTCACCACCTTGACGTCATTCCTCTATCCAGCTCAATAAATGAGCTCACACTTCATCTCAAAGCCCTAGAAAAGGAAGAGCAAAACAACAGCAAATGTAGCAGAAGGCAAGAAATAACTAAAATCAGAGCGGAAAACAACAAAATTGAAACAAAAGAAACTATTGAAAAAATTACAAAACTAAAGCTTGGTTCTGCAAAAAATAAATAAGAAGGATAGACCCTTAGCATCCCTTTATGTTCAAAACATTTGAAAAACTAGAGATAACAGGAATTTACCTCGACATTGTAAAAGCTATCTATGTTAAGCCTCAGGCTAGCATTATTCTGAATGAAGAAAAATTGAAGCATTCCCTCTAAAATCTGGAACAAGACAGAGATGTCCTCTACCACCACTTCTATTCAATATAGTTCTCGAAACACTGGCCAGAGCAATTAGACAGATGAAAGAAATAAAAGGCATGAAAATAGGAAAAGAATAACTTAAATTATCACTACTTGCAGCTGATATGATTCAATATATAGAAGACCCAAAAGGGTCTACAAAAAAAACTACTAGAAGTTAGAAATTATTTCAGCAATGTGGCAGGATATAAAATCAACATTCATAAGTCAAAGGCATTTCTGTATATCAGTGACAAAACTTCTGAAACGGAAATGAGAAAAAAAAAACACTCCATTCACAATATCCTCAAAAAATAAAACTAAAATCCTTGGGAATCAACCTAACAAAAGAGGTGAAAGATTTATACAATGCAAACTACAGAACCCTAAAAAGAGAAGTAGAATAAGATCTTAGAAGATGGAAAAATATACACTGTTCATGGATAGGGAGAACTAATATCATCAAAATGGTGATATTCCTAAAAGTTCTCTATAGGTTTAATGTAATGCCAATCAAAATCCTAACGGCATTTCTTGTAGAAATAGAGAAAGCAATCATGAAATTCATATGGAATAATAAAAGATCCAGAATAGCAAAAGCAATTCTAACCAGGATGTGTGAATCAGGCGGTATAGCGATACCAGATTTCAAACTAAATTTCAGAGCAATAGTAACAATGACAGCATGGTACTGGTACCAAAACAGGCGTGTGGACCAATGGTACAGAATGGAGGACACAGAGATTAATCCACAATGCTACAACAATCTTCTATTTGATAAAGGAGCTAAAAGCATGCAATGGAGGAAGGATAGCATCTTCAACAAATGGTGCTGGAAAAACTGGAAATCCATATGTAACAAAATGAAACTGAATCCCTTTCTCTTGCATGCACAAAAGTTCACTCAAAATGGATCAAGGGCCTTGATATCAAAACAGAGACATGGCGTCTGATAGAAGAAAAAGTTGGCTACGATCTACATACTGTGGGGTCGGGCTTCAAATTCCTCAATAGGACATCCATAGCACAAGAGTTAATAACAAGAGTTAATAACTAGAATCAACACATGGGACTTACTCAAAGCAAAAAGTTTTTTCTCAGCAAAAGAAACAATAAGAGAGGTAAATAGGGAGCCTAAATTCTGGGAACAAATCTTTACTCCTCACACTTCAGATAGAGCCCTAATATCCAGAGTATACAAAGAACTCAAAAAATTAAACAATAAGATAACAAATAACCCAATCAACAAATGGGCCGAGGACCTCAACAGACATCTCAGAGGAGGACATATAATCAACAAGTACATGAAAAAATGCTCACCATCTCCAGTAGTCAGAGAAAGGTGAATCAAAACCACCCTAAGATACCATCTCACTCCAGTAAGATTGGCAGCCATTATGAAGTCAAACAACAAGTGTTGGTGAGAATGTGGGGAAACAGGTACACTTGTACATTGCTGGTGAGACTGCAAATTGGTGCATCCAATGTGGAAAGCAGTATGGAGATTTCTTGGAAAGCTGGGAATGAAACCACCATTTGACCCAGCTATTCCCCTTCTCGGTCAATTCCCTAAAGACCTAAAAAGAGCATGCTGCAGGGACACTGCTACATCGATGTACATAGCAGCACAATTCACAAAAGCAAGACTGTGGAACCAACCTATATGCCCTTCAATAGATGAATGGATTAAAAAATGTGGCATTTATACAGAATGTAGTATTACTCTGCATTAAAAAATGACAAAATCATAGAATTTGCAGGGAAATGGATGGCACTAGAGCAGATTATGCTAAGTGAAGCTACCCAATCCCTTCAAAACAAATGCCAAATGTCTTCTTTGATATAAGGAGATTAACTAAGAACAGAATAGGTATGAAGAGGATGAGAAGAAGATTAACATTAAAACAGGGATGAGAGGTGGGAGGGAAAGGGAGAGAGAAGGGATATTGCATGGAAATGGAAGGAGACCCTCAGGGTTATACAAAATTACATACAAGAAGAAAGGGAAAAATAATACAAGGGGGAGAAATTTATTACTGTAGAGGGGGTAGAGAGAGAAGAGGGGAGGAGAGGGGAGGGGAGGGGGGATAGTAGAGGATAGGTAAGGCAGCAGAATACAACAGACACTAGTATGGCAATATGTGAATCAATGCATGTGTAACTGATGTGATTCTGCAATCTGTAAACGGAGTAAAAATGGGAGTTCATAACCCACTTGAATCAAAGTGACAAATATGATGTATCAAGAACTATGTAATGTTTTGAACAAGCATAAATAAAAATTAAAAAAAAAAGAAAACTAACTTCGGTGAGTGATGCACGCGAATCCTAATATTTTTACAGTAACTGACCCAGTTTAACATCAATGCAAGTAGATTCCAATGGTACATGATGTGTACTTTGACGTTCATTTTTATTCAACACTGGTACATACTATTTCCTCAGTTTATGCACATCACAGGATATATATTTCATCGACAATTTAGCAAATTTATAGGCATTTGTTTCACTTTCAATCACTTCCTGCTTCAGAACACATGGATTCCTCCATATTTCTTGACTGGTAATTTCATGAGACTTCTTTCCAAACACATTATTTTCGACTTCCATAATCACTTTTTAAGCAAAACTCACACACACTTCATGATAAACAATAACCCTAAGATGACAATTAGATATATAACTGGTTGGAATTATTGATTGTATGTCAATATATGATTTCTTATATATTTTCAGATAACAATTCAATCCATTATTTAAAGTGGAATCAGTTATATTATTTATTTACAGTATGTTCTATTCATGCATTATCTCTATATTCATAGACACAGGGTACACCACTTTGTACCCCCAATACTAATTTATATGTCTTAAAATATTGCTCACAGAAATGGTGGAAAAAATACTCATGTCACATGATCTACATATATATTTTATCACAATAATTTTCTGGGCACAAAATGCAAAGGTCACACTTATGATTGCACCAAATCCTAAATGGAAGTTGAATATGGATTACTAAAAACATCCATTTCCAGTTTGCATAATGCTTTCAAATGTCATTTCTGTTGGTGACTACATATTTGTTTCTTCCTAAAATTATGTATTCAATCTCGATCCTGTTGAAAATGTGTAAACCTATCATTCACTTTACAATTGCCTGATTTTGTAATGTCTCTATTGATATCTTCTTTCCTATATTTTCTGCAGTTCATCATTGTGACTGACTCTTCGCATGTGCTGACATTTACATTCACTGTGTAAATGAAACCGTATTGCTAAAGAACATTTGATCCAAATTTTATACTCACTCTTCTTCCTAAACCTACCGACTCTCTTCCTAATCCTACCGACTATCCAAATTTGAGTGGATGTTCTCTTCTACAATCAATCTTCCAAGGTACAAGGTCCTATGCCATTGATTATCAATTTATCTGAGACAAACGTGCAGAACATAATTAAAAGCTAAGTATCCCAATAAAGGGCCTCATTCCCTTCTGGGCTACAAATCTTACCTAGATTTCTGTTTTTATACTTATATTTCACCTCTATAGTTTTATAAATATCGCAGGTTCCCAATACCATTATTCATCAATCAGAATGATTCCGAACCCAAATTGAACATGTTATTAACCCTAACCATACACTGTTCCCTCAATCTAACTTTACAAAAGAGAAGGGACAGGGTTCGTCTTGCAATACAGCAATGTAGGGGATCTGCCACCTACTGAGAAACTCAAAGGTCCATGCATATTTGATCCCTGGAGAAGATGTAGGCAGCTATGAAAGACCTGAAAGACCAAAACAACCTAGCAAACAACCTGGTCAGGATGAAGGGTTGTGTCTGAGTAAGCCTCTCTCTTCTTAATGTAGAGAAGATGGACCAAATGAGGCCTATGAGGAGAGCTGTTCCGCAAACTGGTGCGGCCAATTTGAAAAGCAGTATGGAGATTCCTGGGAAAGCTTGGAATGGAACCACAATTTGACCCAGCTATTGCCCTTCTTGGACTATTTCCTGAAGACCTTAAAATAGTGTAACTCTGGGATACTGCCACATCGATGTTCTTAGCAGTACAATTCACAATTGCTGCACTGTGGACCCAACCTAGATGCCCTTCAATAGATGAATGGATAACAAATGTGGCATTTATACACCATGGAGTATTACGCAGCACTAAAATATGACAAAATCATGGAATTTTCAGGGAAATGGATGGTAATAGAGCAAATTATGCTTAGTGAAACTAGCCAATCCCTAAAAAACAAATACCAAGTGTCTTCTTGGATATAATGAGAGCAACTAAGAACAGAGCAGGGAGGAAGAGCAGGAAGAAAAGATTTACATTAACAGAGACATGAGGTGGGAGGGAAAGGGAGAGAAAAGGGAAATTGCATGGTAATGAAGGGAGACCCTCATTGTTATACAAAATTACACATAACAGGTTGTGAAGGGAATGGGAAAATAAACAAGGAGAGAAATTAATTACAGTAGATGGGGTAGAGAGAGAAGATGGGAGGGGGAAAGAGGGGGGATCATAGAGTATAGGAAAGGTAGCAGAATACAACATTAACTAATAGGGCATTATGTAAAAATGTGGATATGTAACCAATGTGATTCTGCAATCTTTATTTGGGGTAAAAATGGGAGTTCATAACCCACTTGAATCTAATGTATGAAATATGATATGTCAAGAGCTTTGTAACGTTTTGAACAACCAAAAAAAGAAAAAAAGTAGCAATATATATGCCAATCGAAATTCATCATGAAATATATATAATCCACAGATGCAAAAATATTCATTTTACTGAACATGGATTTATGTATAATGTTATTGAACTAGGAAGCTCACCCATAGGTTGAATTTTCAGTTTGAACAGCGTTTAGGAGTAGTGATCTCTTCTCACAATTTGTATCTGCCAATTCAGCCACCTCACAAGTATGTACGTGTGATACCAGGTAGGATTCTCTATGTGCATATAAAAATACATGTGCTACAGAGAAAGGGAGACAGGATTCCCATTTTTGTTAACTTTAAAAACACATGTAGAATTATTTCAACAAAAAATTGACTAGATTTATAGCTCCTATACTATATAATGCAAAAGGCAATTCCAACTACACACCATGCCTCCTCTGAACGGCTTGTATTTCTATTCTGCTTGGGTTATGTTTCACCATCATATTAGGATTATTAGTCAGAGTCTAGTAGGGTATGGGTTAGTGCCAGGAATTCAGTATTTCAAATGGAAAATTGGAAAATGAATCCAATGTGTATGCAAATATGTGATATACAATAATCTTCCCACTCTCATCCAGAACAATGCTTTGACATTACCTTTGCCCCAAGTAAGACACAATTAGAGGAGAAGAGTTAGACATTCTGTGAATACTTATCTGGAATGGAAAATGCTCAGGAGTTCACAACCTTGGAGGTGGTAGAGGAGTTTCCAAAAGGAAGGGACAGGGGTGATCACTCAACCTGATCTTTCATTAATATTGGGAGCCATCTTGCCACGAAGCCATGGAAAGATAATTTTTGCTTTACTATAAATTACTGCAAATTCTGAACCTGCTTGGAATGCCTGCCCATGCCTTGAACTCACCCATGCCTGTCTTACTGACCAGATCACAGCCCTCTCTGAAACCTTACTGAAACCTCATAAATATTGGCCTTCCCTGGCCAGACAACGACCCTCTCTGAGGCTCTAATGGTCCTCATAATTTCTGATGCTGGGGCCAGCAAATAAAAAATGTAAACTACAATTAGTGTGATGCTTGTCAAAGTTCTGTTTTCTGATACTCCCTTTTTGTGTAACTTTTTGGGCTATAAAGCTGGGGTGTAGGAAAGGTGGGGATGCTGTCTTTTTCCAGCCGTTTTGAGAAGGAGAGTCAGCCTAGCCGGTTGAACTAATAAGCTTGCCTTAATTTGATTTTAATTGGAGTCAGTGGTATTTTCTTGCATCCTGGTCTAACATTTTGGAGTTCCCCAGCGAGATGACGTTACCAGATCATAAGACCAGACTGCTGGAAATTCTGACGCTGGCCTTTCCTCCAGGGCTCAGGGCTGGAGAGCCAAGTTCCAAAGCCTTGGAGTGAGCATTTGGTCCAGGGAGCACTGCAGTGAACCATCGCACTAAAACTATTAGCAAGCACCTGGTGGAGGAGGCCTCCATAGGTAGGTGGTGCCTTTATAACATCTGATATCCGGTTAAGGGAGATGTCTTCTGATGACAGAGAGGTGGCCTGGGGAGGCTCACATGTACTCCTGTCCAGGACAGTAACAAGAATTGTTCTGTCCTCTGTTCTGTTCTGTATGGAATTTCTCTGAAAGGGTAGAAAGGTGCAGCCGGGCACGCAGGAGCTCCTACCCCGGAGCTTCAGCAAGACATTTCATTGCTCCTCTGTTTTTCTGTATCTTCACCAGGTTTCTGTTTCTTTGTGTTTTGTTCTGTGTTCTATATGTTTTCTTGTTTGTTTGTTTTTGTGCATTTTGTTGTGTGATTTCTGTGGTAAAAACTTAAAGATATTGGATGTAAAAATGGGTAATAAAGCAAGTAAGCCTTACACCCTTTGGACTGTGTTCTAAAAAACTGTGTTGAAGTTTACCCCCCTTTGTTAAGCAGGATGAGAGAAGCCCCTAGCTGGCAGCCTGGAACTCACCCACTGCAGAGGGCAATGCCTGCTGGCCACCAAAGAACAGAGTATCTCCCAGGTTAACAATGGAAACTCCTTTAAAACCCCTTGTTGCTCCAGTTCAAGAGAGTCACAACCTTTGGGCAGAGTCCCCTGTGTCTCTGCTTTGTTAGCAAAGCAGTAAACCTCCCTTTTTATTTTTCTCAAACCCTGTCCTCATTATTAAATAGGTATTAATTCGCTTCAAGGTCAGAAACCGAAATTTAAGTTACAAATTTTGATAACCCCCCGACCCTGGAACTTTTTGAGAGCTGACTACTGAAATGTTAGGAGATGGAGCGAGATTGGGGTGGAACCAAACCAGAGGAGTTAATCCTATAAGTAAAAGGAGGGACTGAGGGACTCCCAGGATCTACCAAAGCCCTGTTGCTTCAGGGAATTCCTTCCTTCGTTCCCTGCACTGTAAGGATTATGCCACCTCTGTCTTCTTAAAAAAAAGAAAAAGAAAAAGGAGACACTAAATGCAGTAAAGTCACCATGGAAACCCTTGATATTACATTTCAGGTTGCCGTCTGTGAAAACATCTGATCCCCTTGTGAGGACATCTATCCTGCCACTGGTGTAGGAGATTTTTCTCTTATCAGCTCTGTTTTTAAGGCTTCTGTCTGTCAGTCATAGTCTGGAGCTCCTTTCTGTCTGTCTTGTGTCTTTGTTTCTGGCCCTTTAAGACATGTGCAATAATGTGCTGATATTATAAATTGTTTCTTGGGAATGATATTAGTTCAATGTGTGTCTAAATGATGGTGTTTTATTGTAACAATCTGGTATCTGGATGGGTTTTTGTAGCATTGCTCAATCTTGCAGTTAAAAGTCGGGTTTAGGTAATTGTTTAGTTTATGATTTCAGATAATTCATGCCAGATAACTTAAATGCTTAGGATGGAAAACTAAAGCACTCTACTTCCAAGTTGGCAAGTAACTTCCCAAACATTCAGTTTTATTTTTCACCAATTTTGAATTGGGTAGACTGAGAAAATATCACAGTGTGTACCAGTGCATTAATTTGGACAAGGATAGTAAATCATATTATGGTATCTGTTGACAAAACAAGATGTAAAGATATAAAATTTTGTGAATTTCATCTTAAAATTGTATCATAATTTTCAACATCCGAACCTCAAAATTATGGTTAAAATGCCTTAGGCCTGAGGTGTCTGCTCAGAATAGCAGTTTTACCCTGCTCCTTTAAGACCTCAGCAAGGACTTTTGTTGAAATGCAAATGAAAGAAGCCTGCAAGCTCAGTAGGAGACTGATCTGAGGCCTAAGGCAGGAAAAAAGGTAAATTGTATGCTATTTACTAATTACTGGCCAGTCATTTTTTCTAGGACTCTTATTTTTTTCCTTAGATTCTGTATTCTTTTTTTGAGCTCATGATTTTGATCCTACAGACCTAGGTTAATGTTTTTCTGATCAGCTCTATCTTTGACCAACAGTGGAGTTTTTGAAACATTGCAATGGAGATTTCAACTGCAAAAAGCTACAAGGCCTTTACTATTATTATGTGTGCACACTTTTGTTAGTGTTGTATGTCTATATATACATATATCCCTATATCATATATATGTTATACAAATTAACACATATAAGGAGCACTCATAAAAAAAGCACTCATATAAACAAATTTTGAAACGTGGATCCAAAGATCTTAAATTCTCATGATTTAATTGGTGCAATTTAAATTGGATAAACAGATAAAAATAAATGTCTTTAAATTTAACCTTACAAGTTTTTCTAGGTGTTCAAAAATCTAATAAAATATTAATGCCGACAAAAGGCCTAATATGCCTTGGTTCTAGAACTTTTTCTTCAACAAAAAATGGTACACTGTTCAATACATTTGTTTAATATTTTGATAAATAAGTAAAGTAAATTTGATATGGGATTACTCATTCATGAGTACTTTTGTTAGATATCTGATTGATTTACTAAGGTCTGTATAAGTTTGTCCTAAAGTCTGTATAAGATTGTAAAAATCAGTCATGTGTTAAAGAGACAAAAATTTCTCAAAACATAATTTTACCCATAACATTGTGGTTATTAAGTTTTATTTTTCTAGAGCAAGCAACCATAAAAATTAAACAACTGATTAAATAAGAACTGTTATTTTAGAGCACTGTACTGCCATTTCTTTAAAAGCTAAACTTGGTTAATGTAGAAACATCAATGCAATTGTGATGCTATTAATGTGCTCATATCTTCCAGGTATACAAGTCTGTAAGGTAGAAACTTTAAAAGAGCATTATATCAAGGTGGTGTTCTGAAGTTGTATGGTAAAATATATATATATATATATATATATATATATATATATATATATATATAGGATTTATTTACCTGTTGTCAATAAGATATGTAAACTTTTATGTTACTTTTTATATTGGGGAACAATTTAAATGTATTTTAAGTTAATGAGAGCCTAATCTATGTAAAGGTTAAAAACTTTCAGCCTTTTTTTAATTCATGTTTTAAAAGCTATATCATACGGTGTTAGCTAATGTTCATGTGACCTCAAATAATTTATGTAAACTTTGTAAAATGATATTTAAAAAACAAAGATTAGCTTTAGAATTAAAACACTTAAGATTAATAAAGAGCCCTGCCTTACCTGAGATAAGGCTCTGTGTCCCATCTTATTATGTGAGAATGACTGTGAAAGCAGTAGGTCAGATGTTATTTCATTTAAAGTTATTTTCAAAAGTTTTTTTTTTTCCTGTCAACATTACTAGCATCTCAAACAGAGGATATAATGTATAACTCAGCCAAAAATTTTAGGGTAGCTATTACACGAACTAAGTTTGTTTACTGTTGTTAATTTTATTTTGTAATTTCCTTATGGGTGATATAAAGATTCCCTGTTAGTGTTTTACAGCAGTGTTGCTTTAAGAACACAACATTGGTTAATTTAAGATAATTAGCCATCACCTACAAGACAGACAGAATAATACAGATCCCAAATAATTAAAAGATAAATAATTTTAAATTATAGACATTAAAGCCCAGTATTGTTTATATAAGTCTGTTAAAATTTATTTGATGGATGTTTAAGATTAGGATTTAAAATTAAAGTTATATGAAAAGGGACAAGAAAACCAATATTTGGCTCTTGCCCTCTGAGTCAGTCTGTATCCAGGGAACAGCGGACTTCTCTAAAGAGCTTTGCAACTCTGAACCGCATAACCTCCTGATCAGGGAGATTAATGAGACCACTGGAGAACAGAAAGCCAATCAGTGCATTTGCTAAGAAGAGGAGAGTCATCAGAGAAGGGAAACATCCCTGATGCTTCCGAGGGAAGCCACATGGTCAAGCAAGACCTGGACCCACCTAGCGCAAATGGCACTAGCAGAACTGAGAAGCTGCTCTCAAGTTTCCCCAGGAATGACTCCCGTAAAATCTCAGCTGACTGTTCAGAATAGATAGAAACAAAAGTCAGTTTGACTGCTTCATCTTAAACACTTAGAAAAGACAGTTAAAAACAAATTACAGCCATTTCTGGGCATTTTATATAATAATAGTAATAATAATATTTTAAGGTATACACTTTATGTTAGCCTCCCAAAATAAGTAAGACTGGAAGCTACAAAGAAGGATTCTCAGACAGGAATGCCTGATAACTATAAAAAGAGGCTATCAAGATTATCTGCCAGTGGCAGAAGTTTTTAGTTGAAGGCCTACAGATATTCTTAACCTAAACACATAGGCTTGGTATTTGTTAGTATGATTATCCAGCAATGAGTAAGAGAATTAAAGGTTTCTCTATTAGACACAGAGGTCATACTAGTAAAAATATTTTGCAAGATCAAATGACATTAAATTATTAAACTGAATCTTATGGGGAGGGACAAATGTAACACTAAAAGTTAAATATTAAGTTGACAGTCCTGATAACTGGGGATATTAAAGACTGGTGAGGGAACTTCTATACAGTGACATGTTCCAGCTGCTGCAACATTTATTAAGTACTCATGTTTTTTTGTTTCTCTCATAGAAGAACCCATTCCCAGATGACTTTACTACCTGTTCTTCCCCATCCAGACTTCAAACCTAACTGACTTCTAAAAGGCGACTAATGTCCCTCAGGCGGTGCCCCCTCACGTCACCCTCTCTCAGCTCAGAAGAAGTCTAAATGAGTGACGCCTCTCTTCTTACAACAATGGAGACAAAAATAAATAGAATATCAATATAAGTAATTAATTAAGTCAGGTAAAATCAGGGAGACCTGTTTTTGGGTGAGTTCAAAAAATCGGGAGACTATTACCTGAGGGATTAAAATTCCCACAGTGCTCTTCCTACCCAATCAAATATATGAAAAAAACACATTAGAAAAGGGGGGAATGATTGACCCAACCTGATCTTTTATTAAAATTGGCAGCCATCTTGCCACAAAGCCGTGAAAAGATAATTTTGGCTTAACTATAAATTGCAGCAAGATCTGAACCTGCTTGGAAAGCCTGCCCGTGCCTTGAACTCACCCATGCCTGGCTCTCTGACCAGATAACAGCCCTCTCTGAAACTTTGTTGACACCTCATAAATATTGGCCTTCCTTGGCCAGACGACACTCTCTGAGGCTCTAATGGTCCTCATAAATTCTGATGTTGGGGCCAGCAAACAAAAATGTAAAATACCATTAGTGTGATGCTTGTCAGAATTCTGTTATTTTTAACCCCACTTTTGTGTAACTTTCTGGGCTATAAAGCTGGGCTGCTTTCCTGTTCCCAACGTTTTGGGAGGGAGAGGCAGCCAGGGTGGTGGAAATAATAAGCTTGCTTTAATCTGATTTTAATTGGAGACAGTGGTCTTTTCTTGCAACCTGGTCTAAAAGGTAAACACTACACAAACCTGGAGCTCTGCCGGACTAAAGACTTCTTGAGAAACTGCCTTTGACGATGGGCACTCGACATATATGTTGTTTTCAGAAGCTTTAGCTTCCATTCAAATGAGACCATCAAAGCTGGGTCTACATCTATGAGACCTGGAGGATATTGTTTCAATTTTTCCAAAGAACATGAGGAAGCAGTGCTGACTTCTCTCTGTAGGTAAACTGTGGCCACTGAAAGCTAAGTGTCTCCGCATGTGGACTGTGAAGCCACTTGGTCATCCTCCACTTTTCATGGTGTTTCTTTCTACTGCACTGGGAGTTTGGTATTTGCCTCATGAAATACAATGACTTCAACTGGTACACAGTGATGTAGGGAGTCCTGTCACGTGTGGTGGGTCAGGGTCTGCAGGAGAATGCACCAACCAGGCTTCTATCCCACATAGCTTGACCCTTTGACCATAGCAACCTGATTCTGAACATTGCCCTGAAACGTCTCCATATAACAAAATGCCTTTTATGGAGAGGTTTCAGACATATAAGTGATTCCTGTCTGTAACATGTCAGCCACAAGTCATTTGGAAGTCAATGGCAGAATCACATGTCCCGACCACAGATGTTTTATCACACAGCTGCACACAACAGCTTTTGGCCCACTACTCAGCAGGCCCCAACATACTGGCATCTCTGTTCTACACCATTTTCATAAAACCCAGTCAATCAAGGCACTGTCTGGTACACTCAGGATCAGCAACTGTACATCCAAATGTTCTCCAGTGGCAGATGGCCATGGGAAGTTCAAAAATTTCATGGTATTTATCTAGCCATTTTCAAAGACGAAGTTGGAGAAACTGTGGGTTTCAATTCATTAAGGAACCATTAAATTTAGAGGAAGCACATTTCAATGAATAATCTAGAGAACTCTCACAGGCAAGGGTTCCCAAAGACTGGCCAAAAGGTCACATGAAGCCAGCCCCATTGAGGTCTACAATGTAAGGTCCATGTGTGTTTTGACTCTCAACTATGGCTTCCAAGTCTTTCAGAAAAAAAATCATGTGATATCCTGGCTGAGATTCCCAGTGCTCTGTGGAAAGCCACTCTGGGCTTAGATCTCGGTGTCCAAGGGCGACTCTCATGTGTGGCCTCCTAAAATCCCAACACAATTCATGGCGATACTTCTCTGAAGTCAGTTCCATAACGCATTCTCTAAGAGGAATCACACCAGAGTTCAAGCCCAGGTGGACCCAGGCATCTCTTACAACCACCACACAAATGACCACAATTAAAACTAAAACACTCCCACATGCTCCTCATCTTCTTCCACATAGACACTCATCATAAACTCTGGCTGGAGGTTTCCATGAAGGGCACAGCCCAATACACTGTTCAAAATAAGCACCCTTGCCCCTCATTTGCCTAAAGTCAGGGTGGCCTGGACACCCTTGCTGTGAACCAAGAGTGATCAAATAGGCCTGCCCTATATCTGATCTGCTTCTCCAATTTGAGGCCTAATGACTGTCTGGTATAGATTCTTTATGTGAATTGGTATCATAGAAAACCCAAGCCCCTATCGGCTAGGCTCTGCAGGGATTTGAAGAAATGATTTGACCCAAATGATCCCTATTCTCACTTGATTTAGCTCAGGAAGCTTACAGAGGAAAGTGAGAGACTTCATCCACAATGACTGCTCTTTTGGCCATTTTGGTTTTGGATGCACACTTGGAAACTTTCTTTAGATCCATCAGGTGCTGAGAATCTAAGCCACTGCCACCCCACCGGGCCAAGTGGCTGTTTCAGACACATCCTTTTCGAAAGCAATTAAGCAAAGAGCCACAGGTGATGCCCATTCATTTCCATTTGAAAACTGTTTTCTTCAGGCTTCACAAAAGGGTGGCCTGAGGCAAAGACCTTCCTGACATTAAGGGTAATAGAATCATAAGTAAGAAAATGGCCCAAAGCAGGGTTTCTCCACTGAGACATTACTGGTCACACTGATATCTGAGTTTTCTGAGATGCTCGCATTCCCTTCAGCTATCCAGTACATGGTCATGTAACAGAGCTTGGACGTGGTACATATCTTGGAAATAAAACCATGAGGATACTCTGGAGAGTGGCCAGTATTCAGGAAGAAAAGAGGAACTTAGGAAGATAGTAGCTGTTCACCATCCATTAGGCAAGCCGCACTCCATTTTTAAATTGGGTGGGAAGAATGCTGGGAAGCTTTATACTAGACAGGACACAACCATTGATGCATTCGCATTTCAAATGTCTACAACCACGGATACAGTGGGATACACAGACATAGAAACACTCGTGTTGTCAAACGACTTTCTAGAAACTTTCCAGTCCAAACCTACAAACCGCCATTCCTACCTATTCTCAGAACATGAGACAAAACCACAAACTCACACCGACACCCACAACGGCACCTCCTTCCCCCAAGTATGGCTGTGACTATCCTGAGTGTCCTCTGACTGGTGAGCCATAATATGTTCCCACGAAATGGCCTGTCCAATCTCAGATCTGGTCTTCTTTTCAAACTTTTAGAAGTTGTCAGGAGCCATGGTTGAGCCACTACCTGCTTTCTCAGAAAAAGCCACTCTTCAGAGCTCTCCTGAAATTTGGCCATCATCACATAAGTAGGTACCAAGAAACACTGACTCTGTCTTTGGTAAATTCAAACAATTGAGACCACTGGGACTGAAACTAAGACTTGCTCTGGGTGCATGGCTTCCTGGATCCCAAGTTCAGAAAGTTCCATCACCAAGGAAGTGTGGTAGGTCACTTCCTTCAGGAACTGAATGAGGTCACTGTGATGGAAAACCACTTTGTTCTAACAGTTGCTTCCAAAGGTCCCATGAGATGGAGGCTGCCCCTACTTCCTGTGACACTTTCACAAGTTAGAATGGTATATCAACCATAGGCATCTGGGAACAGCTCTGTACACAGGCCTGGTTTGGTCCATTTAATCTACATTAAGAAGAGAGAGGCTGATTCAGACACATTCCTTCATTCTGACCAGGATGTTTGACATGGAAGTTGACATGGATTTGACTTTTGCTCTCTCAGGTCCTTCATAGGTAAAAAGGTCGGTCAAAAGTCGGAGGAAAAGACCACCAAGAGACTGTCTCATGCCACAGCAAAAGGTTTATTGGGCGTCCAGCATGCTGCGGCTCAGAGCTAACTTCAGAGGAGCAAAGAACAAAGAGCCCCAAAAACAACTTGAGCAGAGTTTATTTACATTCTTTAGAGAGGGCAGGGACTTTGCATACATCATAGCCTCCTTTAGCAAATCAACATACCACGGGAAAATCAAATAACAACCCAAAAACATGATTAGCACATTCATTGGCAGGAAGAGGTCGGACAGGGGGTGATTGGTTAGCCCTGAGAAGGGGTATACGTTTAAACTGATTGGTTGAAGCCCTGAGATGTATACGTGATGAGCTGCACGGTTTCTGGGAAGGGGTTGTTTAGCAACTAGGTGGTCAGGGAAGATTTCAACACACATCTAATTGGCAGTTCCGGGAATTGTCTTAACTGCCACAGGAATTTCAGGTTCTGAGTGCAGCTTGGAAACTTTACAAAACCTGGTTCTTTATGTTTCAATTTTAATTTCTTTTATTCTTTCATTTCCCACTCCTTTTTCTTACTACATTTAATCTTAAAAGTAATGAATCATAATTATTGCGGGGTCTCACACTCTATTTCTGCCAGTGGAGCGTATTTCTGTCTGATTACCATGAGTTTTTCCTGCCCAATTTGAGCCTGGAGAAATGAAACTATGCGGTTAAGCAAACAAGGTCCCAAAGTTAGCAACACCATAAGGATGATCAGGGGTCAAGCTAAGCCTGATAGGAGTGTAGTTAACCAGGGGGACTGGGTAAACCATGACTCAAACCACCCTTGTTGAATCTCCCTTTCTCTCTGGCGCTCTTCAAGGCATTTTCTCAATTTACTCATGGATTCTTTTACAACTCCAGTATGGTCAGCATAAAAACAACATTCTTCTCTCAGTGCAGCACAGAGGCCCCACTCCCTCATGAAGAGGAGGTCTAATCCTCGCCTGTCCTGTAAAACAACTTCAGAGAGAGAGTTTAAGGATTCCTACAGCACTGTGATGGAGGTCTCTAATGTCTTCCAGTCTTGATCTATTGCTGTTTCTAATCAGGCCATTTGTTGTGACCCATGGATCATAGCAGCTGTTCCTGTACCCACTCCTGCAGCAGCTCCTATCCTCAATAGGATGGCTATAGTAAGGGACACTGGATGCCAGCAAAATCAGGTTGTTTGTCCCCCTAGTAGACCTTAAAATGATTCTGCATCATAATAAACCACCCTGGGAAGTATCTGCACCATTAAACAATAATTTACAAAGCTGTCAAATACATGGGTTGAAATGCAAGGAGTTCTGACTGTGTGGAGTTCAGTACAATTAAGGTTCCTTTAATTAGTTCCCAGGGGCAGGAGTCAGCTGTACTCTGGACTGGGGAAGTAGGCAAAGATGGAAACTGGGAAGTATGAGATGGTTGAGGGGTTCTGGTAGATCTAGGCATGGGAGGTTTTGGAGGCTTAATTCCTGGCTTGAGGGGATTGGGCCCTATTGCTGTGGGATTTTCTTCCTTTTTAAGCAGGATGGTGAACCAGTGACCAAAGTCATAACGAGGGCCATAAATATAGAATCGCATTTCCCATGTATTTCCCATAGACCATGTTGTTCTGAGGTAGCCCCTTTTTTTGGAAGTGAAAGTTATATTGAGGGGGTAACATAGACTATTCTTTCCTCAGCGAGTTTTTGACACAACTTGGCTAGTGGCACATTTCTTGGGATCAATCCTGGTGTCATTTTTTCTACCTGAATGATACTGTCTGCGGAGTTTGGGTTCAACCATGTAGCTCCCGTTTGTTCACAACCCCAAGATCTTAAATAAAAGTCACTGGGTCCTCCACAGGTTTGGGCCTGTTTGCGACTTAAGAAATCAGCTGGGCACACATAAAAATCAAGACTGGCTAGTTTACACCTGAGCTGGGGAAGATGATATCCATAATTCATGGGGTAAGGTGGTCTATGTTGCCCTGGTTTGGGTTTGAGTGGGATCTGTGTGAAGTCCTCTATGTCAGGGAGATCCCAGTCAGAGAGGCCTATGTCAAGCTGACAAATGTCCAGGTAGAGAGATGGCCACCAAGTCCATAAGAGGGCTGTATGTGAAATAGACCACACTACTTGCCCAGTAGGATTTATAGCTGCCATTGTTGCTGAACAGGCTGATGGTGATTAGGACTGCTGGTGGTCAGGGGAAGAATCCATAGCCTTACCCACACGACGGACACGCAACTTGAGAGGGTTACCAGTCTGTTCCAGTTTCCAGCCGGAGGCTGGACAGGGCGCAGGCTTGAGATGGGTGGCATGGATCCAGGAAGTGATTCCATCCACTTTCACCACTGTAAGTGTTATAAGCAGCACCTGGTATTGTCCTTTCCAGCGGCGTTCCAGGGATGATACCTGATGCCGTCTCACGTAGACGAAGACTCCCACTTGATATCGATGTGGGGTTCCCTCGTCTCCAGGCTGATAAGCACTGGCCAACTGTTTCCACAGGTATCGCTGGGTGCTGTGTTTGTTCAGGGGCTTTAAGTCTATCAAGCAAGGGGGTGTGAAAGGAATCATTAAGTCTCAGAGTTGGGGTTAGGTCCCTTACTAAAGGAGGGGCACCATAGAGAATTTCATAAGTGGTGAGTTTACACAAAGAGGCAGAGGGTGTACTTTTTGCACGAAACAGTGCTTAAGGTAGGAGCATAGTCCAATTTTTTTATGCAGGTCTCCAAGCTTAATTTCTTTAAATTCTCTTTGATGGTTCTAATCATTTTTTCTACCTGTCCTGAGCTCTGGCATCTATAAGCACAATGTAACTTCCAATTAATCTTCAGGGTCCTGGTGAATCCCTGACTTACCTGGGCAACAAATGCCGGTCCATTATTGGACCCTATTACCTTAGGCAGGCCAAACCTTGGAAAAATGTCTTCTAGAATCTTTTTGAGCACCGTCTGAGCCGTTTCTTTCTTCATGGGGAAGTCTTCAACCAATCCTGAAAGAGTATCTACAAAGACTAGGGGATATTTAAGTCCATACCTTCCTGGCTTAATTTCAGGAAAAGTCCACTTCCCAAAATTGTCCTGGTCTGGTTCCTCGTAAGCGCTTCCCTGCAGGAAGCTTGGATGGGTAAGCATTAACTAATTGGCAGACTTGACAAGCTCTAGTCACCTTCTAAGCTATTTCTTTCCTCTGTAAGTCAGTCAATAAAAAATCCTTTCTTCGGTCCTTTAAGTGTGCCTATAACTTCTTTGAGCTTAAGTGGGTGAGCTAGTGTACGTCTTTGACATAAAGGTGGGCTTTTTGAAATTGTAAACTTGGCTCTGTAGGGTCCCAGAGTTCTGCATCTGTCTCCTCAGATGATAAGTTGCCTGAATGTTCCAGTGTGGCCAAGTCTCCTGAATGTTGATCCCCCTGGTGTGGAAAAAGTTAACAGAGTCACTCCGTTTAGGGCTGCCAATTAAGCTTCCTCATCTGCCCTTCTGTTTTTAACTGCAACGAGGTCGTTTCCCTTCTGGTGCCCTGGACAGTGCACTATAGCTAGTTCCTTAGTGCCCTTCACTGCTGAGAGAAGGTGGAGAATCTCAACTTTGTTCTTTATTTTTTTCCCAGTGGAGGTTAATAGCCCCCTTTGCTGGTAAATAGCCCTGTGCACATTAGCATTGCCAAATGCATAGTGGCTATCAGTGTATATGGTGGCCCTTTTGCCTGTTGCTAGTTCCAATGCTTTCGTAAGGGCAATCAGTTCTGCCATTTGGACTGATGTCTCTTCTGGGAGACCAGAGGATCAGATGACATTAGTTTTGCTAACTACTGCTGCTCCAGCCCACCACATACCATCTTGGAGGAAGCTGCTCTCTTTCGTAAACCATACGACTTCAGGGTGAGGCAGTGGCTGGATCCTTCAAGTCTCGTCCTATACTGGTTTCCTCTGCCAGTATGTGTTGACACTCATGAGTGACAGGTCCTGATGATTCTTCTGGCAGCCAGGTTGAGTGGAGCAGAAGGTCTAAGAGTTATTCTGTCTTTGCTAATCCAGAGGCTCTGGTAGTAGTTTATTCTGGAGTTTGATAGCCACCTATCTGGAGGTTGACAGATGATGCTCTCCAGGGCATGGGGGGCTATAATGGATAGCTTCTGTCCCAACGTTCATTAATGAGCATCTTTTATTAGAAGCGCTGCCGCTGCTATAGCTCTTAAGCAACGGGGGCACCCAGTAGCCACTGGGTCCAGTTTTTTTGATAAGAATGCTACCGGCCTTTTCCAAAGTCCCAAAGTCTAAGTGAACACTCCCCATGCTATTCCTTTCTTTTTCTCGATGTAGAGAGTGAAGGGTTTATCTATATCTGGGAGTGCTAAGGCCGGAGCAGATAGCAGCACCTTTTTTTGACATTATCAAAAGCTTGTTGGTGCTCAGGGGTCCATTGGAATTGGGCATTCCACTTTATCAGCGGGTATAAAGGGGCAGCCAGAGAGGCGAACCCAGGAATCCATCACCTGCAAAATCCAGCAGTCCCAAGAAACTCTCTGAGTTGTCTCTTATTAGATGGGGGTGGTATCTGCACAATGGTTTGTTTTCTGTTCTCAGTTAGCCATCATTTGACACCCCTAAGAGAATAACCCAGGAAGATTACTTCTTGCTGACAAATTTGGGCCTTTTGGCAGAAGCCCTATATCCAAGCCGAGCAAGCTCGGATAATAGTGCTTGGGTCCCAGACTCATAGTTTTCCTTGGTGTCCGCTGCCAGTAGCAGATCATCCACATATTGGAGTAGTGTGACTTCAGGGTGTGCAGTTCTGAAGTCGTTTATGTCCCTGTGGAGGGCTTCATCAAAGAGAGTGGGGGGGGGGTTTGAACCCCTGTGGGAGTCTAGTCCAGGTTACTTGGCCAGATGTTCCAGTTTCTGGGTCTATCCACTCGAAAGCAAACAGCAACTGACTGTCCTTATGTAGGGGCAAGCAGAAGTAAGCATCTTTTAAGTCCAGCACAGTGTAGCATTCCCGGTCCAGATTCAGAGTGCTAAGCAAATTATATGGATTGGGTACTGTGGGGTGAATGTCCTGCACTCTGTTGTTGATCTCTCTTAGGTCTTGAACAGGACTGTAGTCCCTAGTTACTGGCTTTCTTACTGGTAGCAGGGGGGTATTCCAGGCTGATTGACAGGGCCTTAGGACCCCAAGGGCCAATTATTTCTGAATATGGTGACTTATCCCATCCTTAGCTTCTTTGCTTAGAGGATATTGTTTAACACTGATTGCAGAGGCAGAGGCTTTTAATTCTACTACTATTGGAGGTTGTTTTATGGCTAGACCTAACCCAGCAGTTTCTGCCCAGGCATTAGGATAATCTTTTATCCATTTCTGTTGTAGTTTGCCTCTTTGATCAGTCCTAGGGGGCACGAAGTGTTGATGTTCATCTTCTATGGACATAGTCAATTCTGTGACTATGGGAGTTTTTACTGAAGGTTTTAGAACATCCACTTGGGGACCATCAGGGTTAAAGGTTACTCTAGCCCCGAGTTTGGTAAACAGATCCCTGTGCATCAATGGGGCTGGGCATTCTTGGATTACTAGGAAAGAGTGGTGGACTTTACATTTTCCTACTTCCATAATCCTCTTAGTTGTCCAAGTCCGATAAGTAGTGCCATTAGCCCCTTGAACTAGGGACCATTTATTTGATATGGGGCCCAGTGAAGCCTTAAAGGCTGAGTATACTGCTCCTGTATCCACTTCAAAGTTCACTGGAGGCCCCTCCACTTCAAATGTTACCCTGAGCTCGGGGAGGGGATCCGAGTCCTGACATTCCTAGTCCTCTTCTAGAGTCAGCATGGCGGGCTGCCGTGGCTTCTTCTTTTTGGGGCACTCTTTGACTCAGTGTCCTTTTTCTCTACAGTAGGCACATTGATCTGAGGCCAGGGAAAGCCTTTGGCGTGGGCCCAAGTATCCCTTTCTGACTCCCTGCTTTTTAATTTCTGGCGTATTTGCTGCTGTGAAGAAAATCTTAGCCAATGCTTTTGTCTGCCTTTTGCTCCTTTCATCCTTTTTTTCTTCCCTTTCCTTCTCTCTCCTCTGTTCCGTGTCCTCCTCAGTTTCTCTCTTATAATATACTTATATACTTATAATATATACTTATAATATATATCTTATAATATACTTTCTCAGCTTCTCTGTCTAAATCTCTTAAGGTCGTATTTTGTAACCCATCTAGACATTGTAACTTTCTCTTAATATCTTGGGCAGCCTGCTCAATAAAGGCCATTGTAACAAATGCCTTTTGGTCATCTGCCTGAGGATCAAAAGGAGTATATTTTCTATATGCTTCCATAATTCTCTCCAGAAACATAGAGGGAGACTCATTAGGCCCTTGGATAATCTCTCTTACCTTTGCTAAATTGGTCGGCTCTCTGGCGGCCACTCTGAGACCCGCTATTAGAGCCCGGCGATAAGTGGACAGATGCTTCCTACCTTCAAAGGTGTTGGGGTCCCAGTTGGGTCGGTTCATGGGCCCATAGGGATGGAGAGAGAGCATCACAGGGGCTTCTGAGTTTTCTATTATCCATCGCCGGTGGGTTCTTTTAGGTTGCCCATCTTCCTCCAGGGGAGGAGGGGTTGCTGCTGCTGTGGGGAAGTCCCCTGGAGGGCTTGGGTCTGGCCCAATTGCCTCTAGCAGTGGAGAGGCTGAGTCAGCGGTGGGAGGATCATCAGGAACTGTGTTGGGGGTTGGGGAGGGAGAGTAGACAATAAGGAGGGGGTGGAGTGTCCAGTCTTGTGACTCAGGGAGAATGGAAGGAAGAGGGAGAGGAGTGGAAAGTTTGAATGATAGGAATGTGGGGGAAGGAGTATATGGCTGTTGATCTGGGTGGCCACGTGGCCCCGGCTGAATGACAATATCTCTGAATTTTCGGATTAGAGGAAAGTGGAAGGATTCTTCTGGGGCCATCTGAATTCGAGGATGGGCCATTCTGAAGCACAGAGAGTCTGCCAGGTACGGTGTTTTACTGAAAAAGAAAGATTCTGGGCCCTTGAGCGGACATCAGTCCAATGATCAAGGGTCAGGGACAGAGAAGAGGAAGTGCTTTGTCCCATAATGGGAGTTACTCAAACAGGGACATTGAAGACACAAACACAACACAAAGACAAACAGTAAACGTTTAACATGAGTCCAAGACAAAGATTTGAACTGAGTAACTGGAAAATATTGATGGGTTAGACAATAAAAACAGACAGTAAACTCAACATGAGTTCAGAACAATGACCAAAACTGAGTTACCGGCAAAACCTGATGGGCTGGCAAATCAAATCCTGAAGCAAAACATAACCGAGTTGAGGAAACTACTATTCCTTGAATTCCCTAGTCCTCTGGAGTGTCCCTCAGGGACGTGATCTTGGCTCTGTGACACGTCTGTCACACCATAGGAGAGAGCCAATGCTCTTCACCAACAGCCACTTTGCCACGCCCTAGCCTGAAACCCGAAACCAGAAAGAGGCACCTTACTTACCCCGAGAGGACTCCCTTGAGGTCTTCCATTCACCGCTTCCGGATATCTCACCTGGGGCCTCCAGATGAAAAGGTGCTGCAAACATCAAAGGAAAAGACAACAAAGAGGATTTCTCATGCATCAGCAAAGGGTTTATTGGGGGTCCAGAATGCTAGGCCTCAGAGCTCCCTTCAGAGGAGCAAAGAACAAAGAGCCCCGAGAACAACTTGAGCAGAGTTTATATACATTCTTTAGAGAGCTCAGGGACTTTACATACATCATAGCCTCCTTTAGGAAATCATCATGTACCACGGGAAAATGAAATAACAACTCTAAAACATGATTAGCACATGATTAGCACATTCATTGGCGGGAAAATTTGGGGCAAAGACCTTCCTGACTTCAGGGTAACAGAACAATATGTCAGCAAATCCCAATGCAGGGTTTCTCCACTGAGACTTTCTTGGTCACACTGATATCTGAGTTTTCTGAGATGCTTACAATTCCCTTCAGCTATCCAGTACATGGCCATGTCACAGAGCTTGGAGGTGGTACATATCTTGGACAAAAAAACATGAGCCTATTCTGGAGAGTGGCCAGAATTCAGGAAGAAAACAGGAACTTAGGAAGATAGTAGGTGTTGCCCATCGAAAAGCAACCAACAGTCCTTTTCTAAAATGGGCAGGATGAATTCTGGGAAGCTTTCTACTAGACAGGATACATCCATTGATCTATTCTGCTTTCTAATATGTACAACCAAGGACACAGTGGGATACACAGACACAGACACAGTCGCCTTGTCAAAGGACTTTCTAGAAACAGTCCACTCTAAACCAAACAAACCACCTTTCCTACCTATTCTCAGAACATGAGACAAAACCCCAAACTCACACCCACAATCAAAAAGTCACCTCCTTCCCCCATGTAAGTCTGTGACTATCCAGAGTGTCCTCTGACTGGTGGTCCATACTATGTTCCCCCAAAATGGCCTGTCCTGTCTCAGGTCTGGTCTTCTTGTCCATCTCTGTGAAGTTGTATGGAGCCTGTGCTGACCACTACCTGCTTTCTCATTAAAGGCCCATCTTCAGAGCTCTACTTGCATTTTGTCATCCTCAAACCATTAGGTACCAAGAGAGACAGACTCTCTCCTTGGTAAATCCAAACAAGTAAGTCCACTGGGAATGGGACTGGGACTGGCTCTGTGTGCCTGGCTTCCTGGATCCCAAGTTCAGAGAGTTACATCACCAAAGAAGTGAGGTAGGTCAATTCCAACAGGAAGGGAATGAGGTCACTGCCTTGGCAACCACTTTGTCCTAACACTTGTTTCCAAGGGTCCCTTGAGATGGAGGCTGCCCCTACTTCCTGTGACACTTTCAGAAGTTAGAATGGTATATCAACCGTAGACACCAAGGAGAAGCTCTCCACACAGGGTTGGTTTGGTCCATCTTCTTTATATCAGTAGGAGAGAGGCTGATTCAGACACATCACTTCATCCTGAACAGGTGGTTTGGCATGGAAGATGACTTTTGCTCTCTCAGGTCCTTCATAGCTGCTACATCTTCTCTAGGGATCATTTCTCATCAAACTTTGAGGTTCTCAGCAGGTGAAAGATCCCCTACATTCCTGTATTGTAAGACCAACTCTGTCCCTGCTCTTTTGTGAAGTTAGATTGAGGGAACAGTGTATGGTTAGGGTTAATAACATATTCTATTTGGGTTAGGAAACATTCTGCGGGATGAATAATGGTATTGGGAACCTGCGATATTCACAAGAATATATAGGTGAAATATAAGTATGAAACCTGAAATCTAGGTACGATTTGAAGCCCTGAAGGGCAATGGGCCCTTTAGTGAGATACTTTGCTTTGAATTATGTTCTGAACAGATATCTCAGATAAATCGATGTGCAATGGCAAAGGACCTTGTACCTTGGATGATTAAATGTCCTAGAGAACATCCAGTCAAAAAGGAATAGTCGGCAGGATTAGGAAGGTTGTCAGTAGGTTTAGAAAAAAGAGTGAATATAGGATTTGAACGAAAGTTTCATTAGCAATAGGGTTTTGGGTAGAGAGTGAACATAAATATGAGCACATATGAAGAGTCAGTCACAATGATGAACTGGGGAAAATATGTAGGAAAGCAGATATCAATAGAGACATTAGGAAATCAGGCAAAGTATAATGTAATATTGTTAGACATTTTCAACATGGTTGAGGTTGAATATATAATCTTAGGAAGAAAGAAATATGTTGCCTCCAATAGGATTGACATTTGAGAGCATTAGGCAACCTGGACATGGTTGCTTTTAGTAATCAATGCTCACTTTCCATTTTGCTTTGGTGAAAGGTTAATAGGCACTTGTCACTTCCTGTTTTTCTGTATGCTTAACAAACCACTGTTGAAATCTTGAGAACTGTTTGCTAATTTTGTTCCCAGGATGTGCTGTCCCCAACTGCCAAACTGCAGAATATACTCCTTCACCCGGGTGCATGCAAACCGCACACTCGCCCTGACCCATCAATAAATTTCCCATTCTGCCCTCTCCAAGAAAAGTATATAAGCTCTGTTAAAGCTGTTCTCAGGGCTCTCTGCTCTATTCAAGTGAGCTCTGAGCCCCAGCATGCTGGACCCCCAATAACCTCTTTGCTGTGGCCGAGTGAAAATGCTATACTGTTCTGTACTTAAAAGATGCTTTCTTTTGCTTGCCTCTGCATAAAGATAGTCAGTTGCTGTTTGCTTTCGAGTAGGTAGACCCAGAAACCGGAACGTCTTGTCAACTAACTTGGACTCGACTTCCACAGGGGTTCAAAAACTCCCCCACTCTCTTTGATGAAGCCCTTCACAGACATCTCTACAACTTCAGAACTACGCACCCCGAATTCATTCTGCTTCCATATGTGGATGTCCAGCTACTGGCAGCCAACACCAAAGAAAACTGTGAGTCTGAGACCCAAGCACTATTATCTGAGCTTGCTCAACTTGGGTAGAGAGCTTTGGACAAAAAGGCCCAAATTTGCAAACAAGAAGTAATCTTCCTGGGGTATTTCCTTAGGCGCAGTAAATGATGGCTCACTGAGCCCAGAAAACAAACCGTTGTGCAGATACCACCCCCATTTAACAGGAGACAACATAGAGAGTTTCTTGGGACTGCTGGCTTTAGCAGGTTATGGACCTGGGTTTGTGTTCTTAGCTGCTCCTTTATACCCGCTGTTAAATGAGAATGCCCAATTCCAATGGACCCTTGAGCACCAGCAAGCTTTTGATAACATCTAAGAACACTGACACTGAACTCCTCAACTTCACTGAGCCCAGCCTGCAATTTCAGAAAGCCCTACACTACATTAAAAATGTACATCAACTCAATCAACTTGGTTCAAAAAAACTGCCGGCATTACTGTAGGATCAAGAACAGAGTTTTAGACTAATTCACTCACAGTGAAAGGAAATAATTGAATGGGTAACAAAAGCCTGTCAGTTCTGTCAATTGGTTAATGCTTACCCTTCCAAGCTTCCTGCAGGAAAGCACCTATGAGGAACCAGACCAGGACAATTCTGGGAAGTGGACGTTACTGAAATTAAGCCAGCAAGGTATGGACTTAAATATCTCCTAGTCTTTGTAGATACATTTTCAGGATGGATTGAAGCCTTTCCCACCAAAAAAAAAAAAAAAAAAAAAAAAAAAGAAAACCGGCACAAATTGTGGTCAAGAAGATCCTGAAAGATATTTATCAAAGACACGTCCTGCCTAATTTAATATGGTCTGATAATTGAACAGCCTTCATGGGACAGGTAAATCAGGGGTTAGCCAGGACCCTGGGGATTAATTGGAAGTTACATTGTGCTTATAGACCCGAGAGCTCAGGACACTTAAAAAAAATAAATAGAACCATTAAAGAGACCTTAACAAAATTAAGCTTAGAGACCGGCATAAAAGATTAGACTATGATTCTGCCTTATGCACTGTTTCATGCAAGAAATACTCCCTTTCTTTCTTTGTGTAACCTCACCCCCTATGAAATTCTCTATGGGGCCCTTCCTACACTAAGAGACCCAACCTCGACTCTAAGACCTAAGGATCCCTTCCACACACCCTTGCTTGACATACTTAAATCTCTTGTAAGAACTCAGCTATACCTGTGGAAACAGCTGGCCACTGCCTTCCAACCTGGGGACGAGGGGAATCCACATTGATATCAAGAAAGAGACTTCCTCTACATAAGATGACATCAGGTGTCATCCCTGGAACCCCGCTGGAAAGGACCATTCCAGGTGCTACTTATAACACCTACAGCAGTAAAAGTAGAGGGAATCACTTCCTGGATCCATGCCTCTCATCTCAAGCCTGTGCCATGTCCAGACTCTGGCTGAAAACTGGAAAAGACTGTTAACCCTTTCAAATTGCATATTCGCCACGTGGGTAAGGCTATAGACTCTCCTTGGCCACCCGTAGTCCTAACGCTCATCATTCGCTTCAGCAGCGATGGCTGATCACAAATACTACTAGACAAGAAGTATGGTCTATCTTGCATACAGCCCCCTTAGGGACCTGGTGGCCATCTCTCCACCCAGACATTTGTCAGCTGGCTATAGGTCTTTCCTATTAGGATATCCCTGATGAAGAGGATCTCACTAAAATTCCATTAAATCCTTTCCGTACCATAGATAATGGAAACAAACATTATGGTTGTAGGGACAGGCAAGCCAGATGCAGGTTGGCTAGCCTATATTAGTATGTTTGCCCGGCAGACTATCAAAGCCACAAACCGCCACGGCTGTGTGGGGGAAAAGCCGACTTCTTCTGTAAGTCATGGGGATTTGAGCATACAGGGGCTGCCTGGTGGAACCCAAAATCCTCATCAAATTCAGTACACAGCATTGGCCATATTACCACTTAGAAAACCCAAACTGATGGCCAACAGAGGAGTCTCTAGATCCTCAAATTCTGTGTGACCTTTTTAACTTCTGCAAGTGCTCAAAAGGGTGAAAGGAAATTCCCCTATGTGAAGGCCTTTTTCCTCTTTCGCTCACATCTTGAACTATGCTTCTCCAATAGTTCCTCAAACTCAGCCTTCTGCTCCAGACTCTCTGCTGTCAGTCCCACCTCAGCAAACCTGATTTCTCTTCTCCAATTACTAGATCAAAAACCGAAACCTCCGCCGGTTCTCAGAGCATTTCCCTCTTGCTGAGGTAGCAGGTACTGAGGTACCCATCCATCCACTCACTTCTCTCTTTTCTTGTCAGTGCCCACACCGGGTCCCACCAGGTCCTCTTACCACTTAACCCAAAGCTCAAACCAGCTTAGGAGAGCCCTCAGACACCTATCGAAGATGTAATGAAAATGGCCTTTAAAGTTGCTTTGTCATCACTGAAAACAGGTTACTAAGAATTTAAAGTCCCTCACAGGCTTTTTGGGATACTCACTCCCGTCTTCCTTTCTGCTCTACCGATTCTACTGCTCAATTTATGTTGCTAGGAAAATCCCAAACCCTTTTCCCATTATTCCTTTACATCTCTCCTTCCTTATTCTCAGATCCACGGAGCTGCTCTCACCCCCCGCCTTCCCCGTCTTCCCCCTCTGTACCAGGCCCACAGAAAAATCTTCACTGAACTTCTCCAGAAGTCTTCACCATGGCTGACTTTAGGACTTTCAGCAAAAGAGTCTCTATAAATGAGTTCAGTGTAGATTAACTTCCTCTTTTTCTGTTTCCCTTTTCTACTTGGCTACTGGCTGGAAAAATCAGCACTCCTAAGCTAGACACCCCCTTAATAGTTTTTCACAGAATATGTTAACAAGGCCTCTGGCCTTGAGCTGGGGCTTCACAGAGATGGCTACATTTCTAAGATAAAAATTTCCAAACTGGGCTCCATGGTAACAGTTGGCAGGGGGATAAAAGAAAAGGAAAAAAAAAGCTCTCTGCCTCCCAGGTGTCCTTGAAAAGTTAACTTGCCCACAATAAAGGAAAAAAACAGAAAAAAAAGCTTCTTTTTGTGAATTTCTGCAGACTGTGAACTTCTGAGTCCCTTCTCTTTCATGTTGGGTACAAAATTCTGAAACTACCTAAACTTGGGGTTCAGGATGTTAATTGATTACAACAGAAGCAATGCCCTCTGAATCCGGTTGCAACCAAATAGGACTGTTTCCCTGTCTTTGGTGCTATCTTAAGTGCCGTGCCTTGTCCGTCCCTACAACAGTATAATTCTATATACTTAAACATTGTTCATGTTTTCATGAAATGGTCAACAGATGTGATTAATTGTGTAATGGTGAAGATGTCTCCCAGATTGCTCTATAATGACCCAGGTTCATTTGAAGTTCAAACACGGGGGCATACAACCCGGTTCCACTGGGAACATATATCCCTCACTTTAGCCATCATATTAGGAATTGGAGTTGCGGCAGTGGTAGTCACAGGAACCACTGCCCTGCTCCATGGTACACAACAAATGACCCAAATAGAAGCAGCAAGAGACCAAAACTTAAAGATAATAGAAACCTCCATCACAGCTTTGCAGGAATCTTTTACATGTCTCTCTGAAGTTGTTTTACACTCCAGTTGAGAGTTGGACCTCCTCTTCATGAGAGAAGGGGGCCTTTGTGCTGCATTGATGTAAGAATGTTGTTTTGATGCCGACCATACTGAGGTTGTAAAAAAAACCTTTGAGTAAAATAAAAGGATGCCTTGAAAAGCGTCAACGAGAGAGAGAGGCCCAAAAAGGGTGGTTTGAGTCTTGGTTTACACAGTCCCCCTGCTTATCTACGCTTTTATCAACCCTGGCCTGTCCAATAATAATCCTCATATTATTGCTAACTATAAAACCCTGTTTGCTCAACCATGTAATTTCTTTTCTCCAAGCTCAAATTGGATAAGTTAAACTTATGGTAATACCCCACTAGCAGACATAGAATGTGACACGTCCCAATAATCACTTTTATGATTAAAAGTAGCAAGAAGAAGAAGTGGGGAATGAAAGGTTAATAAAAAAGGTACTTGTAACTTCCTGTTTTTCTGTATGCTTAACAAAACACTGTTGAAATATTGAGAACTGTTTGTAATCTTGTTCCCAGATTGTGCTGTCCCCAACTGCCAAATTGAGGAATGTATTCCCTCACCCAGTTTCACACTAACCACCCACTCGCTCTGACCCATCAATAAATTTCCATCCCTGCCCTCTCCAAGGAAAGTATATAAGCTCTGCTTAAGCTGTTCTCAGGGCTCTCTGCTCTATTCATGTGAGCTCTGAGCCCCAGCTTGCTGGACCCCCAATTAACCCCTTGCTGTTGCATGAGACACTATCTTGGTGATCTCTTCCACCGACGCTTTCAGGAACATTACTTGGATGTTTGAATGTAGAAGAGAAAATCCAGTCATAAACGGATAGTCGGTAAGATTAAGAAGATAGTCGGTAGGTTTAGGAAGAAGAGTGAGTATAGGATTTGGAAAACAATATCTTTAGCAATAGGGGTTCGGTTAGAGAGTGAATGTAAATGTCAGCACATGTGAACAGTCACAATAATGAAGTGGGAAAAATATGTAGGAAAGCAGATATCAATAAAGACATTACGAAATCAGGCAAAGTATAAAGTGCGTGATACGATTAGACATTTTCAACAGAATTGAGTTAGAATATATAATCTTAAGAAGAAACAAATATGTAGTCACCAATAGGATTGTCATTTGAGAGCATTAGGCAACTTTGACATGGATGTTTTTTGTAATCTATGCTCACTTTCCATTTAGGCTTTGGTACAATCAAAAGTGTGACCTTTACATTTGTCTCCAGAATACTACTGTGATAAAATGTATATGTAGATGTGGTGACATGAGTGTTTCTTCCACCATTTCTGGGAGCAATATTTTGAAGACATTAAATGGGTATTGGGGGTACAAAGAGGTGTACACTGTGTCATTGAATATACAGATAATGCATGAATAGACCATAAGTGAATAAATAATATAACTGGTTCCACATTAAATAACGGATTGAATAGATATCTGAAAATATATAAGAAATCTTATATTGATATACAATCATTCATTCCAACCAATGATACATCTAATATTAATATTAGGGTTACGGTTTATCATGAAGATATGTTAGTTTTGCTACAAAAGTGATTATGGAAATCGAAAATAATGTGTTTGGAAGAGTCAGTCATAATGCTGGCAATATGTAAACAAGGCCTCTGGCCTTGAGCTGGGGCTTCACAGAGATGGCTACATTTCTAAGATAAAGAAGTTACCAACTGGGCTCCATGGTAACATCTGGCTGAGAGAAAAAAAAAAGAGAAGAAAATAGCTCTGCCCCATTCCCGGTATCCTTAAAATGTTAACTTGCCCAGAACAGAGGAAAAAAAAAAAAACAGAAACAAAAACTGCTTTTTATAAACTTCTGCAGATTGTGAAGTTCTGAGCCCCTCCCATCCATGTTGGGTACAAAATTCTGAAACAATTTAAACTTGGGGTGCAGGTGATTAAATGATTACAACAGAAGCAATGCCCTCTAAATCCGGTTGCAACCAAATAGGACTGTTTCCGTGTCTTCGGTGCTATCTTAGTTGCCTTACCTTGCCTTGTCCATCCCTTTTCTCATGAAAAGACCAGTCGAGAAACATGGGGAATGCATGTGCTCTGAAGCAGAAAATGATTGATAGTGAAACAAATGCTATTAATTTTCTAACTTGTGGATGAAATATATATCCTATGATGTGCATAAATGAAGAATAGTAATCTACCAGTGTTGAATAAAATGAACGTCAAAATACACATTATGTCCGATTGGAATCTACTTGCATTGATGTTAAACTGGGTCAGGTACTGTAGAAATATTAGGATTTGTGTGCACCATTCACTCAAGTTACTTTTCAGTATAGGAAAGAAATATGTTTTTATGGTTAATGAAATTCTAGAATAATCTTTGGAAAGTGGATTATAAATTTACGTATATGAATATGAATGAATTTCGTGAGTGTAAAATAAGACACATATTTCATATTTTGAAAAATCTGGAGAGTGTATATATATATATATATATATGTGTGTGTGTGTGTGTGTGTGTGTGTGTGTGTGTGTGTGACTAAAGTCACGGTGGCCTGGACACCCTTCTTGTGAACCAGGAGTGATCAAATAAGTCTGCCATTAATACTTTTCCACTTCTCCAATTTGAGGCCTTCTGACTTTGGCGTTTAGATTCTTTATGTGAAATGGAGTCAAGAAAAAACCGAAGCACTTATGGATTTGCCTCTGCATGGTTTTGAAGAATTCATTTGACCCAAAGGATCCCTATTCCCCTTGATGGAGGTCAGGAACTTTACAGAGAAAGGCGAGAGACTTCATCTACAATGACTGCGAATTTTTGCCATTTTGATTTTGTATGCACACATGGGATCTTTCTTTACATCCATCAGGTGTTGGTAATCTAAGCCACAGCCTCACACAGGGCCAAGAGACTGATTCAGAAACATCCCTTTCCAAAGCAGTTAAGCAAAGAGCCACAGGTGATGCCCACTCATTTCCATTTGAAAACTGGTTTCTTCAGGCTTCAGAAAGGGGTGGCATGAGGCAAAGCCCTTCCTGACATTCAGGGCAAAAGAACAATAGGTAAGCAAAAGGCCCATAGCGGGGTTCCTCCACTGAGACTTTACTGGTCACACTGATATCTGAGTTTTCTGAGATGCTCGCCATTCCCTTCAGCTATCCAGTACATGGCCATATCACAGAGCTTGGAGGTGGTAAATATCTTGGACACAAAACCATGAGCCTATTCTTGAGTGTAGCCAGAATTCAGGAAGAAAATGGGAACTTAGGAAGTTTGTAGGTGTTGCCCTTCGATAATGCAAGCCACAATCCATTCATAAATTGGGCAGGATTGATGCTGGGAAGCTTTCTACTAGACAGGACACATCCATTGATGCATTCTCTTTTCTAATGTCTACAAAAACAGACACATTGGGATACACAGACATAGAAACACTTGCCTTGTCAAACGACTTACTAGAAACAGTTCACTCCAAACCAAACAAACCGCCTTTCTTACCTTTTCTCAGAACATGAGATAAAACCACAATCACACAACAAAAACCTCAAAGGCAACGCCTTCCTCCAAGTAGGTCTGTGACTATTCGGAGTGTACTCTCACTGGTGAGCCTTACTATGTACCTCCAAAATGGCCTGTCCTGTCTCAGATCTGGTCTCTTTGGCCAACTCTGTGAAATTGTCAGGAGCCCGTGGTGAGCCACTACTTGCTTTCTCTGGAAAGGCCAGTCTTCAAAGCTTTCCTGGCATTTGGCCATCTTCACATCAATAGATACCAAGAAAGACTGACTCTGTCCTTACAAAATCCAAACAAATGAGCCCACTGGGACTGGGACTAGGACTGGCTCTGGGTGCCTGGAATCCTGGATCACAAGTTCAGAGAGTTCCATCACCAAGGAATAGAGATGAGGTCACTTCCTTCAGGAACCGAATGAGGTCACTGCCTTTGCAACCACTTTTTCCTAACAGTTGCTTCCAAGGGTCCCATGAGATAGATGCTGCCCCTATTTCCCGTGACCCTCTCACCAGTTAGAATACTATATCACCCATAGGCACCCGTGAACAGCTCTGCACACAGGCCTGGATTGGTCCATCTTCTGTACATTAGGAACAGAGACACTCAGTCAGACACAACCCCTCTCCAGACAGGGTTGTTTTCCATGGAAGATGACTTTTGCTCTCTCAGGTCCTTAATAGCTGCCTACATCTTCTCCAGGGATTATTTCTGCATGGACCTTTGAGGTTTTAAGCAGGTGGTATATCCCCTACATTCCTATATTGTAAGACCAACACTTTCTCTGCTCTTTTATAAAGTTAGAATGAGGGAATAGTATATGGTTTGGGTTAATTACATGTTCGATTTGGGTTAGGAATCATTTTGCTGGATGAATAATGGTATTGGAAATCTGTGATATTTATAAAAATATAGAGGTGAAATATATGTATGAAAACAGAAATCTAAGTAATATTTGAAGCCCAGAAACGGATTGGGCCCTTGATTGTGAGACTTAGCTTTGAATTATGTCCTGCACAGATGTCTCAGATAAATCAATACACAATGGCATCGGACCTTGTACCTTGAATGATTGAATGTCGAAGAGAACATCCATTCAAAAAAGGATAGTCAGTAGGATTTGGGAGATAGTTGGTAGATTCAGAAAGAAGAGTGAGTATAGGATTTGGACCAAAAGTTATTTAGCAATTGGGTTTCAGGTAGAGAGTGAATGTAAATGTCAGCACAAATGAACAGTCAAAATGATGAACTGGGAATTTATGAAGGAAAGCCGATATCAATAGAGACATTAGGATATCAGGCAAAGTAAAGTGAGTGATAGGATTAGACATTTTCAACAGGGTTGAGTTTGAATATATAATCTTAGAAAGAAACAAATATGTAGTCAACAATTGGATTGACATTTGAGAGAATTAGGCAACCTGGACATGGATGTTTTTAGAAATCCATGCTCACTTTAAATTTAGGCTTTGGTACAATCATAAGTGTGACCTTTGCTTTATTTTCCAGAATATTACTGTGATAAAATGTATATGTAGATCAGGTGACATGAGTATTTCTTCCACCATTTCTGGGAACAATATTTTGAAGACGTATAAATGAGTATTGGGGGTAGAAAGTGGTGTAGTATCTGTCTAAGAATATAGAGATAATGCAAGAATAGACCATACTGTGAATAAATAATATAATTGGTCCGCTTTAAATAATGGATTGAGTTGATATCTGAAAATATACAGAAAATCTAATGTTGATATAAAATCATTCATTCCAACCAGTTATACTTCTAATGGTAATATTAAGGTGATATTTCATCATGAAGAGTGTGTGAGTTATGCTTCAAAAGTGATTATGGAAATCGAAAATAATGTGTTTAGAAAGAAGTCTTGTTAAAAAACATGGAGGAATACATGTGTTCTGAAGAATGAAGTTATTGAAAGTGAAACAAATGCCAATAAATTTGCTAACTTGTGTATGAAATATATATCTTATGATGTGCATAAACTGAAGAAATAGTAATGTACAAGTGTTGACTAAAAATGAATATCAAAATACACATCACGTTCCATAATTATCTACTTGCATTGGTGTTAAACTGGGTCAGTTACTGTAGAAATATTAGGATTCGTATGCACCATTCACAGAAGTTAGTTTTTATTTCTTGGAAACAAATATGTATTTCAGGTGGATGAATATTTGTGAGAATAATCTTTTGAATATTTGATTATAAATCCACATACATGAATACGAATAAATTTAGGGAGTGTACATTGAGACCCATATATTTCATATTATGAAAAACTTGGAGAGTGTACACACACACACACACACACACACACACAGACATTAAAAAGTAGCAATATATATGGAAATCGAAATTCATCATGAAATGTATATCATCCACTGATCCAAAAATATTCATTATACTGAACATGATTTTATTTATCATGTTGTTCATCTACGAAGCTCACCCATAGGTTGAATTTTCAGTTCCAACTGTGTTTAGGTGGAGTGATCTCTTCTCCCAATTTGTATCTGCAAAGTCAGCCACCTCACAAGAATGTACATGTGATAACAGGTATGATTCAATATGTGCATATGAAATAACATGTGCTGAATTGGCTACAGAGAAAGGCAGAGAGGAATTCATCTATTTGTTAACTTTAAAAACACATGGAGAACTATTTCAACAAAATATTGACTAGATTTATAAGTCCTACCCTGTATAATGCAAAAGGCAAGTCCAGCAATACACTATGTCTCGTCTAAACTGCTTGTATTTCTATTCGGTTTGGGTTATTTTTCTCCATCATATTAGAATTAGTAGTCAGAGTCTAGTAGGGTATGCGTTAGTGTCAGGCATTCAGCATTTTGAATTGAAAATAGGAAAATGAATCCAATGTGTATGTAAATATGTGCTTCACAAAAATCTTCCCACTCTAATCCAGAACAATGCCTTGACTTTACCTTCACTCCAAGTAAAATACAATTAGAGTGGACGAGTTAGAAAATCTGTGAATACATATCTGGAATGTAATATGCTCAAGAGTTCACAACCTTGAAGGTGGTAGAGGAGTTTCCAAAAGTAAGGGACAGGTAAATACTCCACAAAAATGGAGCTCTTCTGGACTAAAGACTTCTGGTGAAACTGCCTCTGAGTTTGGGCACTTGAAATATTTGTTGTTGTCAGGAGTTTTAGCTTTTTTTGTAGAGAGACCATCAAAGCTAGGTATGTATCTAAGTGACCTGGAGGACATGGTTTCTTATTTTCTAATGAACATGAGGCAGCAGTGCTGAATTCTCTCTTTGTAGGTAAACTGTGGCCACTGCGGGCAAACTCTTTCCGTGTGGACTGTAAAGCCATCTGGCCATCCTCCACTTGTCGATGTGTTTCTTGCTGCTGCAATGTGAGTTTGGTATTTGCTTCACAAAATACAAGGAGTTAAACTGGGACACAGTGCTAAAGGGAGTTCTGTCACGTGTGGTGTGTCAGGTTCTGCATGATAATGAACCAACCAGGCTTCAATCGCACATAGCTTGCATCCTTAACCATAGCAATCTGATTCTGAACATTGCCCTGAAAACTCTCCACATAACAAGATGCCTTTACATAGAAGGGTCTGCTGGGTGCACCATGTCAGTCACAAGCCATTTGGAAGCCAATGGCAGATCCACATTGCCCCACCACAGATATTTTATCACACAACTGCACACGACTTTTCTAGGCCCATTTCACATCAGGCTCCAACTTACTGGCATCTCTGTTCTACACCATTTTCATGGTCATGGGAATTTCAAAAATTTCATGGTATTTATCTAGCCATTTTACAAGAATGATGTTGGAGGCACTGTGTGTTTAACTTCATTCAGGAACAATTAAATGGTGAGGAAGCTCATTTCAATGAAAGCTCTGGAGCAATCTCACAGACAAGGCTTCCAAAGAGTGGCCAAAATTTCACAGGAAGCCAGACCTATTGCTGTCTACAATGTGAGGTACATGTGTGTTTTGACTCTCAACTATGGCTGCCATGTCTTTCAGAATATAACCATGGGATATCCTGGATTAGATTCCCAGTGCTCTGTGGAAAGCAAACCTGGACCTAGATCTCGGTTTCCAAGGGCGACTCTCATGCGTGACCAACTAAAATCCCAACATATTTCATGATAACACTTCTCTAAGTCAGCTCTAGAACTCAGTCTCTAAGGGGAATCACACCAGAGTTCAGCCCAGGTATACCCAGTCATATCTTCCAACTACCACACAAATGACCACAATTAAAACCAAAACACTCCCACATGGTCCTAATTTTCTTCCATATATACACTCTCATACTACGCTCTGTCTGGAGGTTTCCATGAGTGGCGAAGTACAAGACAGTGTCCAAAATAAGCTTTCTTGCCCTTCATTGCCTAAAGTCATGGTGGCCTGGACACCCTTCCTGTGAACCAGGTGTGATCAAATACGCCTGCCCTTAATACACCTCTGCTTCTCCAATTTGAGGCCTACTGACTGTCAGGTATAGATATTTTTATGTGAATTGGAGTCATGAGAAAACCCAAGAACCTATGTGCTAGACTCTCCAGGGCTTTGAAGAACTCATTTGACACAAAGGATGCGTATTCTCACTTGATGGAGTTCAGTAGACTTACAAAGGAAGGCAAGAGACTTCATCCACAGGGACTGCTCTTTTGGCCATTTTGGGTATGGATTCACACACGGAATGATCCATCAGGTGATGAGAATCTAAGCCACAACCTCACACAGGTCCAAGAGGCTGATTCAGACACATTATCAGGATCAACCACTTGATTTTTTCCTCTGTCTAACTAGCTAGAGAGACCTTCTCTTTTAATTGAATTTTTATCTCTGTCTGACTAGCTCGAGAGACCTTCTCTTTTACTTGAATATTTCTACTATAACTATAATACAACCCACGAAGATAAAATTATTACTCCATATACTATGAATCAAATTGATGATTTAGATAATTAGTTAAATTCTTGGGCAATAATCATGTGCAAATCTAATGTTTCATTTGATAACCACTTACCATCTAATCCTTTATTGTCTTTTTGGTCATCACATCATGTAATTTTTCCAAAAATGAAAAGAAAAACACCTATTATAAATGCTACAAATATATTCACTGATGGGTCAAATAATGGTACAGCAGTAATATTTACACCTGATCAAACTTTTACATTTTTAGTACCCAAACAATTAGCTCAAAATGTAGAGCTTAATGCAGTATTACAAGCTTTTGTGATGCTTAAAGCATCTGTAATTAATTTATTTTCCGATAATCAGTATATAGTTAGTGCTATAGTATCACTTGAAGATGGTAGAAGGATTTCCCCTTCCTCTACTATTTTCTCTTTGCTTTCGACTATACAAAGTCTAATCTGGGACAGGAAAGATCCGTTTTTTATAGTATATTTCAGGACACATACAGGATTGCCTGGAGCCCTTAGTTTGGGCAATTATTTAGCAGATAAAACAACACATGACATTCATACATATTTTCTATACACTAGAAGAAGCTACAAATTTTCATAAAAAGTTTCATGTCAATGCTAATACTTTACAAAAGCATTTCAAAGTAACTAAGGAACAAGCTAGACAAATAATAAAACAATGTCAAAATTGTGTGACCTTTTTACCACAAGTTAATCTTGGAGTCAATCCTAGAGGATTGATACCTAACCATATTTGGCAGATGAACGTCAGAAACTTGCCAGAATTTGGAAAATTAAAATATTTGCATGTTACAGTTGATACTTCTTCTGGATTTTTGATGGGCTCCATTCTTGCTGGAGAAAAAAACTAAAGATGTTATAGCTCATTGCTTACAAAATTTTGCCACTGTGGGCGTTCCAAAAGAGTTAAAAACAGATAATGCCCCTGCTTATACTTCTACTTCTTTTAAACAATTTTGCTCATCATTTGGCATTACTCATATAACAGGAATCCCATACAATCCACAGGGAGAAGGCATAGTTGAAAGAGCACATGAAACTATTAAAACGTACATATTAAAGCAAAAAGAACAAATTGGGAAGGGGTATATATTCCCCAAAGGTAAACTTAAAATAACCCTTTTACTCTAAACTTTTTAAATTTGGGTTCATCAGGGCTTAGTGCTGCAGAAAGGCATATATGTCCAAAAAATGTACATAAGCCCAAGGTACTTTGGAAGGATATTCTAACAGGACAATGGAAAGGTCCTGACCAAGTAATTGTCTGGAGTCCGGCGTCTGTTTTTGTGTTTCCACAGGGAGAACAGTAGCCAATTTGGATTCCAGAGAGATTAACTAAAGAGATTTCTACAGACCAAAAATAAGATGATTTGGCTCAAATCAATAAGAGCTGATATGCAGAACTCCAGTTTGGCTGTTCTTACATCTGTGACAGAACCAGAATGTTTTTTTCAAATCTATTTTATTATTCCCCTTTCTCATATCATGAAGTTTTATTTTGTTTTTTTTAGCTCATACAGAACTAGGTTAATGTTTTGCTGATCAGTTCTATTTTTGGACAATAGAGTTTTTAGACATTGCAATGGAGATTTCACCTGTAAAAAGTCATAAGGCCTTTAATATTATGTCATGTGTTGTATGTATTATATTATGTGTGCACTTGTGTTTTGTGTTATATGTTTGATTTCACATCTTTTCTGTGTTGACTATATTCTTTTCAAGTTGATTTACTTTGTCTTCATTATCTGATGTTCTGACTTCTACTTGATCTAGTCTGTTTGTAATATTCTCATTAGCACTTTTAATCTGATTTACGGTTTCTTGCATTTCTATGATTACAACTTGATTATTTTTTAACACCTCTATCTCCTGATAAAGCTCATTCTTTGCGGATTTAATTTGTGTGGTTAGTTCCTCTTCAAAATATACTTTCAATGCTTGGATTTGCTGTCTCATGTCTTCTCTAATATTCCGTTCCATCTGAATTAGGAATGCCTTGATTTCTTTCCCTGTCCATATTTCTGATTCTTCTAGGTCCTCCTGTATATTTAGATTGTCCTGCATTGTTTGTAACCCCTTTTTCCCTTGTTTTTTCATATTGTTCACGTTGCTTTCCAGCTCTGTTTGACTGCTTTGTAACTGCTTTCTCCTATACATTTGTTTTGGCTTTGTATATCTCTGTTGTCTCTCTTTTGTGGTGGAAGATTATGCCTAAAAATTTTGGGCTTTGTTGTACTTTAAAGCTGATTCATTTAATTCATATAAGGCTTCTAGGTTCTGTATGCATATAATGATTTGCTGTTTGTTCTTAGGACTATATGTTTAGGTTGGGTGCTCTGGTGGTACAATGGTTAGTATGTCTCGGCTACTTTAGAAGATTGCTCCACTGAAGGTGGATACTACCAGGCAATTGGATCAGGGTGTTGGTAGTAGCTAGGTATTTAGGAGTCTTATAGACAGACTCGAGACATTCACCTATTTGCATTTAGACAATTACACACAATGAAAGATGTAATGCTTGGAATGAGAGTTGGGGGGTAGGAGAATGAAGGTGCTCTTAAAAAGAAAAAAAGGATAGAGGGAGAGATAGATTAGAGGGGAATGAAAAAAGAACAATAAAACTTGAAATGGGATAGAAAGAGAGAAGGAAAAGGGGGGAAAGGAACAGGGAGAGAAGTAGGAGAGAAAAAAATATCAACAACAGCAACAACAACAACAAAAAAATTAAAGTCTTAGAGATCCACCTTCTTCTCTTCCAGTAGGCGGAGCTGTGCCTTCCAAGCGGAGTGTCTGCTCTCTACCTGCCGAGAGCTATCCCTGTAGGGCGTCTTCTGGGGGTCTCTCAGACTTGTCAGTCCAGAGCCATTTCACTTCTCCAGCTCTTAACCCCCTTCCTCCTGTCAGCCTGCCAGCCAGGTCCTGTTCCCCAGAAGTGATTCTCCAGAGATCTAGTTACACTTGCAGCCCCACCGAGTGCCCCTTTTAATCCTCAGTGCTGTGGTAAACTGGCGGATAAGACCTTAGGGGTCACCACTGGTGATATGGGGGCCTTGGGTTCTGGGCTCCCCTCTGCTTCCCTACGGACACGACCCCTGAGAAGTCAATGAAGTTTCCTGGCTGCTTGTATCAGTATGGGGAGTCACACACCTGCTAAAGTGGAATTTGCTGGGAAGGAATTTCGCCGGCCGAACTCCAATGATGTCACCTCTCTGCTATGGTGGGCCCCAGGCTTCTTGCCGGATTGACCGAGGGGAGGGGTGGGACTGGTCCGGCCCAGTTCACCTCAGCTCCTGGCGCGTGGAGGCTTGGCTAAAGACTTCTTCCTGCCAAGCTGTGTCTCGGCGTCTAGCAGGACCCAGTCACTTTGGCTGCGGGCTGGTGGACGGATCTGCAGCTGTGCCCGCGGTGCGCAGACTGTGGCTGGTGAATCTCGAACTCCGCGTCTAGTGGCAGGGTCCCACTCGTGCGGGTCACACAGACGCTTCAAAAAAATTCTTGTAGCTCCCGGGCAGTCTCCCTTCAGTGGAATTTTGCTAGGAGAATCTCCGTTGGTAGAATCAAAGAGTTATCCTTGCGACTTTATGACCCCATCACTGGGAGTGCATTAAAAGCGCAGCCTCTCTGCCTGCCGCCATGTTGGATCCACCTTTTCTTTTCATTATATTTAATAATTCTCTTCTAGACAATGTAAATTGTTAAGAAAATTGTTTTCTTTTAGTGCCTTTTGGAATGTTACATAATTCTTTCTTTAGGCATTGTTGCCAGAATTTCTATCTTCATCCCAGTGCATGTGAAGTCAAAGATAAAACCAATCTACAGCTTCTGCAATAGCCATCACTGAACTGCTTGCAGAACTTGCCTGGACTATGTATATCTTGTATGCATTGTGAACTCACCTGCCTGCATTGTGAACTATCTGTTGGTGCAGTGACGTGTGGTAGTGTTGGGGTATTTCTCTGATGATGTCATCGGTGGTACAATTTTTTCAAAAAGAGCCATCAATTGCCTTGGTGTATCTTCCTCCCTTCTGCTTGTCATGGTTGTTCAGCTAAAATTAGGGGGCCAACAGAGATGAGGCAAAGAGCCTCACCCGCCCGCTGGTACAAAGACCTCTCCACAGGTGTGGATGTATACTGGACCTGTAGTCAGTGACGGGTAAGATCCAATTACAATGGTACCAATCTAAGACAGGAGGCTGACACCTTGAGGTCAGCTCATTCAATAATGGGTAAGAATCATATGTACTATTGGACAACCTAAGGCAGGCATGGTCCCTAAGCCACATGCTTGTTGTTTAAACAGAGAGGGTTAGATGTTGAGAGCCACAGCCCAAGGGGCCAAAGCAAACTTTCAGACTGCCAGCTGATGGTTGGCTCACAGCGGCCGGCCCCAGCAACATCTAGCTGATTGGCTCCTCTGCGGTGATGCCCATTGGGCTGTTTCCCCACCCTTTCAAATTATGGAGCTGCTTTTTGGGGGACTTTTTTGGCTCTGCTCAAACAACCCAGCCAATCGACCTCAAGAGCAGGAGGAGAGGGGAGGTTGAGAGCTTGTGGGAAGCCGGTGGTGGCAGTTGTGCTCTGAGTGTTTTTCCCGAGGAGCTATTTTTTGGCGTGTGTGGTTCTAAAAATAAAGTTAGCTTTTGACAAGTGGCTCCTGAATTGTGCCCAGCCAGACTGTGTCAATCCTAAATTGATGGAGCAAAATAACCAAAACAGAATAGAAATACAAGCAGTTCAGAGGAGGCATGGTGTATAGCTGGACTTACCTTTTGTATGATAAAGGGTAGGTGTTATAAATCAAGTCAATATTAAATTGAAGTAGTTCTCCATGTGTTTTAAAGATAACAAATCCGTGAATTCCTGTCGCCCTTTATCTGTATCCTATTCAGCACATGTATTTTTGTATGCACATATAGAATCCTACCTGGTATCACATGTACACTTTTGTGAGGTGGCTGACTTGGCAGATACAAATTGTCAAAAGAGATCACTCCTCCTGAACGTTGTTGGAACTGAAAATTAAAACTACGGGTGAGCTTCCTAGTTGAACAAGATAATACATAAATCCATGTTCAGTAAAATGAATATTTTTGGATCTGTGAAAGATATATATTTCATAATAAATTTCGATTGGCATATATATCGCTACCTTTTAATGTCTGTGTACGTGTGTGTGTGTGTGTGTGTGTGTGTGTGTGTATATATATATATATATATATATACACACACTCTCCAGATTTTTCAGAATATAAAATATATGTGTCTTATTATACAATCCCTAAATGCATTCATATTCATGTATGTGGATTTATAATAAAATGTTCACAAAATTATTCTCAGAAATATTCATCCACCTCAAATACATATTGTTTCCTAGTACTGAAATCTAAATTCAGTGAATGGTGCATAGAAGTCCTAATTTTTCTACAGTATCTGACCCACTTTAACATCAATGCAAGTAGATTACTATGGTACATGATGTGTATTATGACATTCATTTTTATTCAACAATGTTACATGACTATTTCTTCAGTTTATGCACATCATAGGATATATATTTCATTCACAAGTTTTCAAATTTATAGGCATTTGTTTCACTTTCTATCACTTCCTGCTTCAGTACACATGTATTCCTCCATGTTTTTTGTCTGGTCTTTTCATGAGACTACTTTTCATTTTAGATTTCAATAATCGCTTTTGAAGCAAACCTCACACACTCTTCATGACAAACCATAACCTTAATATTACCATTAGATCTATAAATGGTTGTAATGAATGTATGTATATCAATATAAGATTTCCTGTATATTTTCAGATATCAATTCAATCCATAATTTAAAGTTGGAACCAGTTATATTATTTATTCACAGTATGGTCAATTCATTCATTTTATCTATATTTGTAGACACAGGGTAGACCTATTTGTACACCCAATACTAATTTATACATCTTCAAAATATTGACCACAGAATTGGTGGAAGAAATACTCATGTCACCTGATCTACATATACACTTTATCACAGTAATATTCTGGACACAAAATGCAAAGTTCACACTTATGATTGTACCAAAACCTAAATGGAAAGTGAGCATGGATTACTAAAAACATCCAAGTCCAGATTGCCTAATGCTCTCAAATGTTAATCCTATTGGTGCTAAATATTTGTTTTTTTCTAAGATTGTATATTCAACATCTACCATGTTGAAAATGTCTAATCCTATCAATCAATTTATACTTTGCCTGATTTCTTCATGTCTCTATTGATATCTGCTTCCCTATATATTTTCCCTAGTTAATCATTGTGACTGACTCATCACATGTTCTGACATTTACATTCATTCTCTACGAGAAACCCTATTGCTAAAGAACTTTTGGACCAAATCCTATACTCACTCTTCTTCCTAAACCTACTGACTATCTTTCCAATCCCACCGACTACCGTTTTTAAGTGGATGTTTTCTTCTACATTCAATCATCCAATTTACAAGGTCCTATGCCATTGTTTATCGATTTTTCTGAGACATCTGTGCAGAAGGTATTTCAAAGCTAAGTATCCCAATCAAGGACCCAATGCTCTTCTGGGCTTCAAATCTTACCTAGACTTCTGTATTCATACTTATATTTCACCTGTATATTCTTGTAAATATCACAGGTTCCCAATGCCATTATTCATCATGCAGAATGATTCCTAACCCAAATCGAACCTGTTATTACCCTAACCATACACTGTTCCCTCAATCTAACTTTACAGAAAAGCAGGGACAGAGTTGGTCTTACAATCAGGAGTGTAGGGGATCTTCCACCTGCTGAGAACCTCAAAGGTCAATACAGAAATGATCCATGGAGAAGATGTAGGCAGCAATGAAGGACCTGAGGGAGGAAAAGTCAACTTCCATCGCAAACAACCTGGTCAGGGTGAAGGGATGTGTCTGAATCAGCCTCTTTCATCTTAATGTAGAGAAGATGGACCAAACCAAGCCTGTGTGGAGAGCTGTGCCCAGGTGCCTATGGTTGATATACCATTCTAACTTGTGAAAATGTCACAGCAAGTAGGTGCACCCTCCATCTCATGGGACCCTTGGAAGCAACTGTTAGGACAAAGTGGTTGCCAAGGCAGTGACTTCATTCACTTCCTGAAGAAAGTTACCTCACATAACTTCCTTGGTGATGGAACTCTCTAAACTTGGGATTCAGGAAGCCAGGCAACCACAGCCAGTTCCAGTCCCAGTTCCAGTGGTCTCACTTGTTTGGGTAAACCAAGGACAGAGTCAGTCTTTCTTGGTACCTAGTTATGTGAGGATGGCCAAATGCTAGGAAAGCTAAGAAGAGGGGCCTTTCCTGAGAAAGAAGGTAGTGGCTCACCAGTGACTTTTGACAACTTCACAGAGTTGGCCAAGGAGACCAGAACTGAGAGAGCACAGTGCATTTCGTGGAAATATAGTATGTCCCACCCATCATAGGACACTCCGGATAGTCACAGACCTACTTTGGGAAAGGTGGTGTCTTTTTGAGTGTGGGTGTGAGTTTGTGGTTTTGTCTCATGTTCTGAGAATATGTAGGAAAGGCGATTTGTTTGGTTTGGAGAGGACTGTATCTAGTATGTCCTCTGACAAGGTGAGTGTTTCTATTACTGTGTATCCCACTCTCTCCGTGGTCTTAGTATTAGAAAAAGAATGCATCATGGATGTGTTCTGTCTAGTAGAAAGCTTCCCAGCATTCATACTGCCAATTTATGAATGGACTGCGACTAGCCTTATCAATGGGCAAAACCTACTATCTTTCTAAGTTCCTGTTTTCTTCCTGAATTCCGAACACTCTCCAGAATAGGCTCAAAGTTTTGTGTCCAAGCTATGTAGCACCTCCAAGCTCTGTCACATGGCCATGTACTGGATAGCTGAAGGGAAGTGGAGCATGTCAGAAAACTCAGATATCAGGAAACTCAGATACCAGGAAAGTCTCAGTGGAGACACCCTGCTTTGGGCCATTTGCTTACCTATTTTTCTGTTGCCCTGAATGTAAGGAAAGTCTTTGGCTCAGGCCACCCCTTTGTGAAGCCTGAAGAAAACAGTATTCAAATGGAAATGAGTGGGCATCACCTGTGGCTCTTCGCTTAATTGCTTTGGAAATGGATGTGTTGAATCAGCCTCTTGGCGCTCGGTGAAGCTGGGGCTTAGATTGTCAGCTCCTGATGGATCTAAAGAAATATCCCATGTGTGCATCCATAAACAAAATTCAAAAAGATCAGTCATTGTGGATGAAGTCTCTCACCTTCCTCTGTTAGGTTCCTGACCTTCATCAAGTGTGATTATTGACCCTTGAGTAAAATGAGTTTTTCAAAGCCCTGCAGATGTGCTAGTGTTGTCTCATGACTACAAACCACATAAGAATCTATACCTGACAGTCAGTAGGCCTCAAATAGTAGAAGCAGAGCAGTATTAATGGCAGGCCTATTTGATCACTCCTGGTTGACAGGAAGAGTGTGCAGGCCACACTTACTTTAGGCAAATGAGGGGTAAAGAAGCTTATATTGGACACTGTCTTGAGCTGCGCCACTTATGGAAACCTCTAGCGAGAAGTTATGATGAATATCTATATGGAAGAAAATGAGGGCCATGTGGGAGTGTTTTGGTTATAATTGTGGTCATTTTTGTGGCAGTTGGAAGAGATGACTGGGTCCACCAGGGCTTCACTCTTGGGTGATTCCCCTTATAGACTGAGTTCTGGAACTGAACTCAGAGTAGTATTGCCATGAATTGAGTTGGGATTTTAGGAGGCCACGCATGAGATTCACCCTTGGAATCTGAAATCTAGTCCCAGGTTGGTTTTCCACAGAGCACTGTGAATCTCAGCCAGGATATCACATGATTTTATTATGAAAAACATGGAAGCCATATTTGAGAGTCAAAACACACATGGACCTCACATTGTACAGTTCAATGGGCCTGGCTTCATGTGACCTTTTGGCCACTCTTTGGGAAGCCTTTCCTGTGAGTGTTGTCCAGAGATTTCATTGAAATGAACTTCCTCACCATTTAGTGGTTCCTGAATGAATTGAAACCCACAGTGCCTCCAACTTCATCCTTGAAAAATGGCTAGATGAATACCATCAAATTTTTGAAATTCCCATGACCAGGTGGCACTGGAGAAACTTTGGATGTCCTGTTGCTGATCATGAGTATACAATACAGTGCCTTGATTGACTGGGTTTCATGAAAATGTTGAAGAACAGTGATGCCAGTATGTTGGAGCCTCCTGAGTAGTGGGCCTAGAGTAGTGGTGTGCAGGTGTGTGATAAAACATCTGTGGTGGAGTCATGTGGACCTTCCATTGGCTTCCAAATAGCTTGTGACTGACATAGTGTAGCCAGCAGACCCTTATATGTAAATGCATCCTGTTATATGGAGAGTTTTCAGGGCAATGTTCAGAATCAGGTTGCTATGGTCAAGGGGCCAAGCTATGTGGGATAAAGGCCTGGTTGGTGCATTCTCTTGCAGACCCTGACACACCACACGTGACAGAACTCCCTCTAGCACTTTGTCCCAGTTGAAATCTTTGTATTTCACGAAGCAAATACCAAACTCCCAGTACAGCAGCAAGAAACACCACGAAAATTGGAGGATGATCAAATCGTTTCACAGTCCTCACAGGGAGACACATAGCCCCCAGTGGCCACAGTTTACCTACAAAGAGAGAATTCAGCACTGCTGTCTCATGTTCATTGGAAAATAAGAAACAAGATCCTTCACGTCACATAGATGCAGATCCAGCTTTAATTGTCTCACCACAAATGAAGATTAAGCTCCTGACAACAACATATATTTCAAGTGCCCAACCTCAGAGGCAGTTTCTCAAGAAGTCTTTAGGCCAGCAAAGCTCCATTTTTGTGGAGGGTTTACCCTGTCCATTACTTTTGTAAACTCCTCTACCACCTCCAAGTTTGTGAACAACTGAGCATATTGCATTCCATATATATATGCACAGATTTTCGAACTCTTCTCTTGTAATTGTGTCTTACTTGGGGCAAAGGTAATGTCAAGGCATTGTTCTGGATAAGAGTGGGAAGATTTTTCAAAGCACATAATTACATACACATTGGATACCTTTTCCAATTTTCCATTGGAAATACTGAATCCCTGACACTAACCCTTAGCCTACTAGACTCTGACTACTTATCCTAATATGATGGAGAATAATAATCCAAACAGAATAGAAATACAAGCAGTTCAGAGGAGGCATGGTGTATAGTTGAATTTGCCTTTTGCATTATGTAGTGTAGGAGTTATAAATCTAGTCAACTTTTGTAGAAATTGTTCTCCATGTGTTTTTAAAGTTAACAAATATGTGAATTCCTGTCTCCCTTTCTCTGTAGCCTATTTGCACATGTATTTTTATATGCACATATAGAATCCTACAAGGTACAACACGTACATTCTTGTGAGGTGGTTGACTTGGCAGATACACATTGTGAGAAGAGATCACTTCTCCTAAATGCTGTTGGAAGTTAAAATTCGAACTCTGTGTGAGCTTCCTAGTTTAACAACATTATACATAAATCCATGGGAATATTTTTGAATCTGTGGATGATATATATTTCATGGTGAATTTCAATTGGCATATATATTGCTAATTTTTAATGTCTGTGTGCATGTGTGTGTGTATGTGTGTGTGTGTGTGTGTGTGTGTGTATATATATATATATATACATATATATATATATATATATACAAACTTTCCAGATTTTTCAAAATATGAAATACATGTGTCTTTTTATACATTTCCTAAATTCATTCATATTCATATATGTGAATTTATAATCAACTTTTCACAAGATTATCGTCAGAAATATTCATCCACCTGAAATATGTATTTGTTTCCTAGTACTGAAAACTATCTTCAGTGAATGGTGCCTACAAATCCTAAAATTAATACAGTAACTGACCCAGGTTAACATCAATGCAAATTGATTCCTATGGGACATGATGTGTATTTTGACGTTCATTTTTATTCAAAACTGGTACATTACTATTTCTTCAGTTTATGCACATAATAGGATATATATTTCATCCACAAGTTCGCTAATTTAGAGGCATTTGTTTCACTTTCAATCACTTCCTGCTTCAGAACACATGTATTTTTTCATGGTTCTTGACTGGTCTTTTCATGAGACTTCTTTCGAAACACATTATTTTTGATTTCCATAATCACTTTTGAAGAAAAACTCACACACCTTTCATGATAAACCATAACCTTAATTTTACTATTAGATGTATAACTAGTTGGAATGAATGTATGTATATCAATATAAGATTTCTTATATATTTTAAGATATGAATCCAATGCATTATTTAAAGTGGACCAGTTATATTATTTATTAACAGTATGGTCTATTCATGCATTAGCTCTATATTCATAGACACAAGGTACACCTCTTTGTACCCCCAATACTAACTTATTAATCTTCAAAATATTGCTCCCAGAAATGATGGAAAAATTACTCATGTCACCTGATCTACATATACATTTTATCACAGTAATATTCTGCAGACAAAATGCAAGGTTCACACTTATTATTGTACCAAAGCCTAAATTGAAAATGAACATGGATTACTAAACACAGCCATGTCCAGGTTGCCTAATGCTCTCAAATATCAATCCAATTAGTGACTACATATTGGTTTCTTCCTAAGATCATATATTCAAATTCAACCCTGTTGAAAATGTCTAATCCTATCACCCACTTTATATTTTGCCTTATTTCATAATATCTCTATTGATATCTGTTTTCCTACATATTTTCTCCGGTTCACTATTGTGACTGACTCTTCACGTGGGCTAACATTTACATTCACACTCTAAACAAAATTCTATTGATAAAGAATATTTTTTTTCCAAAACCTATACTCATTCTTCTTCCTAAACCTAACAACTATCTTCCTAATCCTACCGACTATCCCTTTTTGACTGAATGTTCTTTTCTACACCCAATCATCAAAGTAAACACTGGGCGAGCTTCGGAGGAAGAGACCACCAAAAGACTATCTCATGCAACAGCAAAGGGTTTATAGGGGGTCAGCATGCAGGGGATCGGAGCTCACTTGAATAGAGCAGAGAGCCCTGAGAAGAGCTTAAGCAGAGCTTATATACTTTCTTTGGGGAGGGCAGGGAGTGAAGTTTATTGATGGGTGAGGGAGAGTGGGCGGTTTGCATTCAACCGGGTGAGGGAGTACATTCTGCAGTTTGGCATTTGGGGACAGGACATTCTGGGAACAAGATTAGCAAACAGTTCTCAAGATTTCAACAGTGTTTTGTTAAGCATACAGAAAAAAAAGTGACAAGTACCTATTTTATTAATCTTTCATTCCCCACTTCTTCTTCTAGCTACTTTTAATCATAAAAGTGATCATTGTGGGGTGTCACATTCTATGTCTGCTAGTGGGGTATTACCATGAGTTTAACTTGTCCAATTTGAGCTTAGAGAAAAGAAATTACACGGTTGAGCAAACAGGGTTTTATAGTTAGCAATAATATGGAGATTATTATCGGACAGGCCAGGGTTGATAAAAAAGTAGTCAAACAGGGGGACTATGTGAACCAAGACTCAAACCACTTTTTTTGGTCCTCTCACTCTCTCATTGACACTCTTCATGGTGTCTTTTTAATTTAATCATATTTTTTTTTACAACTCCATTATGCTCGGAATAAACACAACATTCTTCCCAGGAAGTGACAAATACCTATTTTATTAACCTTTCACTTCCGACTATCCCTTTTTGACTGGATGTTCTCTTCGACATTCAATCATCCAAGGTACAAGGTCCTATGCCATTGTATATTGATTAATCTGACAAATCTGTGCAGAACCTAATTCAAATCTAAGTATTCCAATCAAGGGCAAAATGCTCTTTTGGGCTTCAAATCTTACCTAGACTTCTGTTTTCATACATATATTTCACCTATATATTCTCATACATATCGCAGGTTCCCAATACCATTATTCATCCAGCAGAATTATTCCTAACCCAAATCACACATGTTATTAACCCTAACCATACACTGTTCCCTCAATCTAACATTACAGAACAGCAGGGACAGAGTTGGTCTTACAATACAGGAATGTAGTGGATCTTCCACCTGCTGAAAACCTCAAAGGTCCATGCAGAAATGATCCCTGGAGAACATGTAGGCAACTATGAAGAACGTGAGAGAGCAAAAGTCATCTTCCATGGAAAACAACCTGGTAAGGATGAAGGGTTGTGTCTCATTCACCCTCTCTCCTTAATGTAGAAAAGATGGACCAACAAAGGCCTTTGTGGAGAGCTGTTCCCGGGTTCCTATGGTTGAGATACCAATCTAACTTGTGAAAGTGTCAGAGGAAGTATGGAAGCAACTGTTCGGAAAAAGTGGTTGCTAAGGCAGTGACGTCATTCAGTTTCTGAAGGAAGTGACCTCACCTCACTTCCTTGGTGATGGAACTCTCTGAACTTGGGATCCAGGAAGCCAGGCATCCAGAACCAGTCCCAGTCCCAGTACAGTGGGATCACTTGTTTGGATTTACCAAGGACAGAGTAAGTCTTTTTTGGTACCTACTGATATGAGGATGGCCAAATGCCAGGAAATTTTGAAGACTGGCCTTTCCAGAGAAAGCAAGAAGTGGCTCACCGCGGGCCCCTGATATTTCACAGAGTTGGCCATGGAGACCAGATCTGAGACAGGACAGGCCATTTCTGGGGAACATAGTATGGCCCACCAGTCAGAGGACACTCTGGATAGTCACAGACTTACTTTGGGGAAGGAGGTGCCTTTTTCAGTGTGGGTGTGAGTTTGTGGTTTTGTCTTATGTTCTGAGAATAGGTAGGAAAGGCGGCTTGCTTGGTTTGGAGTGGAATGTTTCTAGAAAGTCTTTTGACAAGGCGAGTGTTTCTATGTCTGTGTATCCCACTGTGTCCGTGGTTGTAGACATTAGAAAAGAGAATGCATCAATGGATGTGTCCTGTCTAGTAGAAAGCTTCCCAGCATTCATCCTACCCATTTTAGGAATGGACTGCAGGTTGCCTTATCGATGGACAACATGTACTGTCTTCCTAAGTTCCTGTTTTCTTCCTGAATTCTGGCCACTCTCCACAATAGGCTCATGGTTTTGTGTCCAAAATATGTACCACCTCCAAACTCTGTGACGTGGCCATGTAATCCATAGCTGAAGGGAATGGCAAGCATCTCAGAAAAATCAGATATCAGTGTGACCAGGAAAGTCTCAGTAGAGAAACCCTGCTTTGGGCCTTTTGCTTACCTATTGTTCTGTTGCCCTGAATGTCAGGAAGGTCTTTGCCTCAGGCCACCCTTTGTGAAGCCTGAAGAAAACAGTTTTAAAATGGAAAGGAATGGGCATCACCAGTGGCTCTTTGCTTAATTACTTTGGAAAGGGATGTGTCTGAATCAGCCTCTTCGCCCTGTGTGAGGCTGTGGCTTAGATTATCAGCATCGGATGGATCTAAAGAAAGAACCAATGTGTGCATCCAAAACCAAAATGGCAAAAAATCAGTCATTGTGGGTGAAGTCTCTTGCCTTCCTGTGTTTGGTTCTTGACCTCCATCAAGGGAGTATTGGGATTTTTTGTGTCAAATGAGTTCTTCCAATCCCTGCAAAGGTGCTTGGGTTTAATAATGACTCCAAATCACATACTATACCTGATAGTCAGTAGGCCTCAAATTGGAGAAGTAGAGCAGTATTAATGGCAGAACTATGTGATCAATCCTGGTTCACAGGAAGGGTGTCCAGGCCACCCTGAATTTAGGTAAATGAGGAGAAGGGAGCTTATTATGGACACTCTATTGGGCTGTGCCTTTTAAGGAAACCTCCAGCCAGAGATTATGATGAATGACTATATGGAAGTAGATGAGGGCCATGTGGGATTTTTTTGATTTTAATTGTGGTAACTTGTGTGGCTTTTGGAAGAGATGACTGTGTTCACCTGGGCTTTAACACTGGCGTGATTCTCCTAGAAGACTGAGTTCTGTAACTGACTTCAGAGTAGTAATTGCTTTGGAAATGGATATGTTTTAATCAGCCTCTTGGCCCTGTTTGAGGCTGTGGCTTAGATTATCAGCACCAGATGGATCTAAAGAAAGATCCCTTGTGTGCATCCAAAACCAAAATGGCCAAAAGAGCAGTAATTGTCTATGAACTCTCTCGCCTTCCTCTGTAAGGTTCTGAAAGAATAAAAGAAATTGAAATTGAAATGTAAAGAACCAGGTTTTGTAAAGTTTCCAAGCTGCACTCAGCACCTGAAATTTCTGTGGCAGTTAAGACAATTCCCGGATTTGCACATTAGATGTGTGTTGAAATCTTCCCTGAGGACCTAGTTACTTAACAGCCCCTTCCCAGAAACCATGCAGCTCACCACGTATACATCACAGTGCATCCACCAATCAATTTAAATGTATACCCCTTCTTACGGCTGACCAATCACCCCCTGCCCAACCTGTTCCCGCCAATGAATGTGCTAATCATGTTTTAGAGTTGTTATTTGATTTTCCCGCGGTATATGATGATTTGCTAAAAAGGCTATGATGTATGTAAAGTCCCTGCCCTCTCTAAAGAATGTATATAAACTCCACTCAAGTGGTTCTCGGATCTCTTTGTTCTTTGTTCCTCTGAAGTGAGCCCTGAGCTCCAGCATGCTATACCCCCAATAAACCCTTTGGTGTTGCATGAGAAAGCCTGTTGGTGGTCTTTTCCTCCGATGTTCGCCCCACCTTTTCATCTGGAGGTCCCAGGTGAGATATCCGGAGCAGCGGATGAAAGACCCCAAGGGACTCCTCTCGGGGTAAGAAAGGCGCCTCTTTCTGGTTTCGGGTTTCAGGTTAGGGCTTGGCAAAGTGGCTGTCGGTGAAGAGCATTAGCTCTCTCTGACAGTGGGTGGCAGACGTGTCACAGAGCTACTGGCCACGTCCCTGGGGGACACTCCAGAGGACGAGGGAAATCAAGGAATATTAGTTTCCTCAACTCGGTTATATTTTGCTTCAGGATTCGGTTTGCCAGCCCATCAGGTTTTGCTGGCTACACAGTTTTGTTCATTGTCCCGAACTCATGTTGAGTTTACTGTCTGTCTTTATTGTCTAACCCATCAGGTTTTGCCAGTTACTGAGTTCTAATATTTGTCTTGGACCCATGTTAAACGTTTACTGTTTGTCTTTGTTTGTGTTGCGTTTGTGTCTTCACTGTCTCTTTTTGAGTAACTCCCATTATGGGACAAAGCACTTTCACGCTTCTGTCCCTGACCCTTGATCATTGGACTGATGTCCGCTCAAGGGCCAAGAATCATTATTTTTCAGTTAAATGTCAGACCTGGCAGACTCTCTGTGCTTCAGAATTGCCCATCCTCAAAGTCGGGTGGCCCCCAGAAGGATCCTTCTACTTCAATCTAATCCAAAAAGTCAGAGATATTGTCTTTCAGCCGGGACCACGTGGCCACCCAGATCAACAGCCATATACCCCTTCCCCAGGATCCTATCATTCAAACCTTCCGTTCCCTCCCCATCTTCCCCCCAATCTTCCTGAGTCACAAGACTGGACAATCCTCCCCCTCCTTATCCTCTGCCCTCGCTCCCCAACCCCCAACACATTCCAGATGATTCTCCCACCACTGACTCAGCCTCTCCGCCACTAGAGGCAATTGGGCCAGACCCAAGCCCTCCAAGGGACTTCTCCGCAGCAGCAGCAGCCCCTCCTTTTCTGGTGGAAGCTGGGCCACCTAAAGAAACCCGCCAGCTACGGAAAATAGAAAACTCAGAAGCCACTGTGATGCTCCCTCTTCATCCTTATGGGCCCATGAACCGACCAAACTGGGATCCCAACACCTTTGAAGGTTGGTAGCATCTTTCCACTTATCACAGGGCTCTAATGGCGGGGCTCCGAGTGGCCGCCAGAGGGCCGACTAATTTGGCCATGGTAAGAGAGATAATCCAAGGTCCTAATGAGTCTCCCTCTATGATTCTGGAGAGAATTATGGAAGCATATAGGAAATATACTTCTTTTGATCCTCAGGCAGAGGACGAAAAAACATGTGTTGCAATGGCCTTTATCCAGTTTTGATTCTGACTCCTTAATGTGTTCGACTACATGATTGGTTGCCTTAGGTGGCGTAATCAGGGTGCGGCCAACAATCATCCACCCTGTGGGTCTTGCTGAGGTTGTCCGAGCATAGAGAGCAAACTCAACATAGCCCCAACGTTTGGCCTTGGGGTCAGGTATATCTGAAGTATACGATCCATTGTTATCGGATGAAGAGCCTTTATGCCACTTTAGGTAACTAGAAGTCAACCCTTCAGAGTAGCCAAGTGAGTGGTAAGAACAGCTACCATGTTCATCATGGAACCTGCATGACCAATAGGGACACCCATTATATATCTCAGGCCACCAATGACAATAGTCTTTGGTTTGATTAAAAAGGAAGCAAATGAAAGGCCAGTTCCAGCTACCAGGGACGAAGGTCCTTGAAGGTGACAATTTTAGGGAAATAGAGGTGCAGTTGTGGATGAAGCAAGTAGTTGCATCCACTGCGCGGACCTTCTGCATGCCATGTTCTGAGTATCGTTCCCGAAGAGTGAATAAATACATGGTAGGTTAGGAGGGTAAAGACAAGTCCCAACAGAGCACAGAAAAAAAGCAGAGCACAAAAAACAAGCAGTTAGAGAAGACTAGGGTGTTGGGAGAGCTCATTGTGCCTTCTTTAAGAGGAATTGGGCTGCAGGGAACACCATGTGAGCCGCAACTTAAATGGATGAGATGGGTGTGAAAAGCAGGATTAAAGGGGAGCTTCAGGAGGTGATTCTTGGAGTTCCTCTGGCATGGTCCTGTCGTCAGCAGGTGGGGCCTCCTGGTGATATGGTTTCAACCTAGAAATGGGAATCCAGGGAGTGAGACAGTTGTCTGGTAAGGAGAGTTTGGCGGCGGTGGGGGTACAGAGAATGAAAGGATAGGGGCTTTCCCATTTTGGTGCAAGAGTCCCTTTCTCCTCTGGGGTATTATAATAGACTAGACTCCCAGGTGTTAAGGGAGGAGTGTTTGGAGTGGAGACTGGGTCCGGAAGAAGCCAGTTCTGACATTTCCAGTGTTCAGAGCGGAGATGAAACAAGAGAGGCAAAGACAAATCTCGGGTGAGAGGTCCTTGTGAAGTGACCAACCCAGAGGGTATAAGAGGTCTTCCATACATTATCTCAAAGGGAGACAGTAAAGATGGTTTCTTAGGGAGAGCTCTGATTCGAAGCAAAGCAAAGGGAAGGATTTTGACCCAGTCTAAGTTTAATTCCATTGTCAATTTGGTAAGGACTTCCTTCAGAGTATGATTTACCCTTTCCACTTTCCCTGAAGCCTGGGGGTAATATGGACAGTGGAAATGCCACTTGAAGGAGAGGGCTTGAGAGACCTTTTGTGTGATCCTAGAAATAATCTCAGGGCCATTGTCATATTGTAGGGAAGTGGGCATACAAAACCTAGGGATGATGTCTGTCAGTTAGATTGAAGCTACAGTGGAAGCCTTTTTATTGGAAGTGGGAAATGCCTCAACCCAAACAGAGAAAGTGTCCACAAAGACAAGGAGGTATTTAGTGTGCCATACTGTGGGCATGTTGGTGAAGTCTACTTGCCAGTCAGCAATGGGAATGTGTCCCTGGGCTTGGTGGAAAGGGAAAGGTTTGGGCCTTAAAGGAATATGAGGTTTGGTCCGCTGACAGATCTGACAATTAGAGGCTATATTCTCTATCATGGCTATGTCAGAAGGGTTGAGGGAGAAGAAGCTCTGTAAAAAAAGGGTCAAAGACTGAGAATTGGAATGGTGTAGAGTATGAAGAAACTTGAAAAGATCCTTGTTCTTACTGGAAGAAGTAGGGGCTTCAGATGAGCTGTCTAAAGTGGCCATAATATGTACCCCATAGGGGCCATAATTGGAAGTGGTAGCACGCATTCGTGGCGCCTGGTCAGCTTTGGCATTGCCCTCAGTGATAAGAGAGCCATCCTTCTGATGGGACCTACAATGGACAACTCCCAACTGGGTGGGTAAGTGGGAGGCCTCCATCAGATTTGTTATAAGAGCCGAATTAGTGATCGCATTACCTTTGGTGGTAAGTAGGCGTCGCTCCCTTCATATTGAAGCATGGGATAATAAGATCTGGAAGACATATTTTGAATCAGTATAGAGGGTGAGGGATTTGCCTTGTGCAAGAAGGCAGGCACGAGTGGCTGCTATAAGTTCAATCTGCTGGTTGGTAGTTCCTGAAGGCAAAGCTTTGGCGTCTATAATCTCAGTGGCTGAAACTACAGCATATCCAGAGTAATGAGTGCCGTTCTGCCTAAAGGAACTGCTGTCAGTAAACCAGATAAGGTCAGGCTTGGTGAGTGGTTCCTCAGAAATGGAAGAATGACAGGGGAGGAAATCTTCTAAGGTTTCCAAGCAATTATGAGTTGGTGTGTTAGACGTGGGAGTCATTGGGAGCAGTGAGGGAAGGATCAGTGCAGAGCAGGGGAGGAAAGTAATATTAGGGTTTTCCAGAAAGGAAGTGAGGAGCGACAGAACCCTGGATGGAGGAAGGGTTTGAAGGCCCTTATAAGCTGAAAGATCTTTCAAGTGATGTGGGGAGTGGATAGTTCAAGGTGCCCCAAAACTCAGCTTAGAGGCTTCTTTGTGTAAAATTTGTCCAGCAACCAGAGCTCTTAAGCAAGGGGCTCACCCACGGATGGTAGAGTCTAGTTTCTTGGAAAATATGCCACAGGTGCAAATGTAGGCCCATAGTTTCGACCTAAGACCCTAAGTGCTTGCCCCCCTTTTTCATGGACATATAGATGAAATGGTCTTGAAAGATCAGGAAGGTGAAGGGCAGGTGCCTTTAAGAGGAGTTGCTGAAACCTGCGGAAGTGGTAGATGGGGGAGGAGACAAGAGATTCACTAGGGGGTCCATTTGCTTGGTCATACAGGGGTTTGGATAGAAGAGAATAATTTGGGATCCAGGCCCTAAAATAACCTGCTAATCCTAGGAATGATAGTATTTTGGCTTTCATATGGGGCACTGGAAGATCAGAGAGGAGTTGCCTCCTATCCAGTGTTATTTCCTTTTTCCCGGGTCTAAGGCAAAAACCAAGAGAGGTGACAGAAGAATGGGAAACCTGGGCCTTGTGGGGAGACTCCCTATATCCCTTGTCTGCTAGGAAATTAAGAAGCTGAGCGGTGTGGGATTGAGAGTGTTCCCAGAGGGACTACATAGAAGAAGGTCATTGACATATGGAAGGAGAATAGTGTCAGGACAGGTCGGGTGAAAGGATGTGAGGTCCTGGGCAAGAACTTGGCCAAAGAGATGGGGGCTATCCCTGAATCCCTGTGGGAGGACAGTCCAGGAAAGCTGATGAGAATGGTGGATGTGAGAGTCAGTCCATGTAAAAGCAAAGATATTCTGAGATTCTGAGAACAAGGGAATAGAAAAGAATGCATCTTTTAAACCTAGGACCGAGAAGTGGGTAGTAGTGGCAGGGATCTGAGAGAGGAGGGTGTAAGGGTTGGGCACTAGTGGGTGGATGGGGACCACAGAGGAGTTGACAAGGAGAAGGTCTTGAACCAGCCTGTAGGACACTTTAGGTTTCTTAAGTGCCAGAATGGGGGTGTTGAAAGGAGAGTGTGTAGGCCTAAGATACCCCTTTCGTAATAAATCCTGGATGATGGGTTCTAATTCGAGGAGGGCTGTGGTTGTGAGTGGATATTGTGATTGACTAATATATCTTGAAGGGTCCCGTAAGACAATATGAATAGGACTGCATTTAGCCATAAGGGGTGTAGTTGTGTCCCAAACCTCAGGCTTAACTGGTTTAGAGAGTCATGGGAGAGTGCATTAAGGAGGTGTATCTGCCCCTAGGAACATCATGAGGAAATGAGAGGTAGGAGAGGTGTGGGGTGATATGTGAATGCTGACTTTTAATAGTGAGAGTATGTCCCTTCCCAGAAGGGGAATGGGGCAAATGGCTCATAACGAGAAAGAAGTGAGTGAAGGACAAAAGGGATCCCTGCATATAACATGATGGGGGGGTTTGAGGGAAAATCTGTTTACCTCCTACCCTGACAATAGGAGTTTTTGAGGGTGTGGTAGAACCCCATACTCCCTTAAGACCGAAAAAGTGGCACCAGTATCCAAGAGGAAGGTAATGAAGCAGCCATCCACCAGGAAGGTAAACCTAGGCTCTTGATTCTTGATGGTAATAGTCTGGAGGGAAAGCCCAGGGATCCGTCAATCCTCCGCTGCTAAGCCCAAGAAAGGCTGTGGTTGCCTGGCGGCTGACCAACCTCCCTTTCGGGTTGTTGGGCAGTCTGCCCCCCAGTGTCCCATTTGATGGCATTTTGGGCAGGGGTTGTAGGGTGTCCTCAGTGAAGGACAATCCCTGGCCCAATGTCCCTCCTTACCACATTTGAAGCAAGCTCCCGGGGGTGTCATATTGGGATGGCGTGGTGATGGCATTCTCTGAATGACCTGGGCCAACATTTGGAACTTGGCATTTTCAGCCCTCTGCCTACGGCATTCACTTTCATCCTCTCTATCATAAAAAACCTTGAAAGCGACAGCGAGGATTTTAGTCTAAGGAGTAGCAGGGCCCTGTTCAAGCTTTTTAAGCTTGGCTTTAATGTCAGGGTAGCTTTGGGCCAGAACATATTTCATTAAGACATGACGGCCATCAGGGGTTTCTGGGTTGAGGTTTGTGTACTCTTAAAGGGCCTTGGTTAGTCTATCCAGGAATTCTGAAGGTGTTTCCTCCTTCCTTTGAATGACCTCCTGCACCTTTTTAAAGTTAACAGCCTTGCGGATGGCCTTTTTCAGGCCCGCCAAGAGGCAGGATGTAAAAAGGTCACTAGACTGTAAGCCTTCAGGGGTGTTGTAATCCCATAGGGGATCCTGCTCTGGGACAGCATGAGGGCCTGTGGGGTGGTTAGGATTGGTCCTATGATTTTCATCAGCATGGGCTTGGGCTAGCTCCCAGACCCATTGACTTTCCTCAGAGAGAAGTGTATTGGCCAAGAGCATGTAGATGTCATGATGAGTGAGACTATATGCTTGCAGGACCCATTGAAACTCCCGAATGTAAGTGGTGGGGTCAGTGGTGAATGAGCCTAACTTCCTCTCTAGCTGAGTAATGTCCGACATGGAGAAGGGCACTTGGACTCTGATGACACCCTCGGGACCAGCTACCTCACAAAGGGGTGCGATTGTCTTGGGGGTGGGAAGGAGTCCCTTAGACCTGGTAACAGGAGGACTGAAAGAGGCAGGAGGCGGACAGGAAGGAGAGGGAGGGGCAGGGAGTGTCTCTTTGGAAGAGGAGGAGGTGGAGCAGGCAGAAGAGGGCGGAGGGGAGGAGGATGAAATGGAAGGCTGAGGATCCCTGGAATCAGGCAGAGGAAGAGGAGGGTATAGTGGGAGAGAAGGGGCAGATAGGACTGGGGGATAAGGTGGGGGTTCATCTGCTGGGTTGAATGAGGAAGAATCTGTGAAGTCAGGAGTAGACGTAGGGGAAGAGAAGGGTTTGCAAACAAGGAGGACCTGAGAGGGAGGGCAGGAGGAGCAGCGACAGGGTGCTGTGTGAGAAGGCTAAAACCTTAAATGCAGGGAATCTCACTCCACTTTTTCTGATGCTGGCAGTAGTTAAAAAGGTCGCAGATGAAGTTTGGATGTAAGGAGCCTTCTGGAGGCCAATGATTGCCATTATCCAGTGGATATGTAGGCCAATCTTGGGTACAGAATTTGATTAGAAGTTTGGGCTTGATGTCTGGTGTGAGGGAGAGTGTGGCCAGATTTTTTAGTAGACATTTGAGAGGTGAGGCTTCAGGTACAGATGAAGAGGTGCCCATAGTCACAGGGAGAGAAGGAAGACAGACAGACAGAGAAAGAGAGAGAGAGAGAGAGAGAGAGAGAGAGAGAGAGAGAGAGAATAAGAGTAAGGGAGAGAGACAAAGAGAAAACCCGGGCTGGAACGGCTTTCAGGAAGCTCAGGGCGAACGGGGGTCAGGTGGGCGTCCCCAAAATGACCAGCCGTCATGAGGAAATACAGAGGGCACTACCTGGGCGTCACCAGTGAAGTGCGATCTGTGAGACCCAATGGGTTCGGAGCCACGGGCAACCTGACGTCAGGAAAGTTTTTGAACGCAGCGGAAAAAGTCAGTAATGAAAACAGAACTCCGGTTCCGGCAGAATGTAGTTCCAGGACGGGAGTTCAGTTTTCCCCGAGCAGAGAGGCAGCTTCAGCCAGACACAGCAGCCCCGCAGCAAACAGCAACTCTAGCCAGCAGCGGCAGCGGCAGCAGAGGAGAAAAAACCACAGAGCCTCTTGTGTAAACTCAGAAGCCTCACGCCCCAAAGGAAAACGGATCACCAGAGGGTCCACTGCGACCAGTAAAGGTCTTAGTGGCAGGAATTTCCTGCCCCCTACAGGGCGTCGAGAGTGGGCCAGAAGATCAAGGTCACAAAACCAGTGGTAGCCCGAAGGGAGTTGCAGAGCCAGGGTCAGGGGAGGCTTACATATATCAGATCTGTGGTGGGTGCAGAAAGCTGGCTGTCTCCGGGGGAGCAGGGGACGGGACTCTTGTTAGAAAGAGCTCACCCATATCCTCACATGGGGCACCAGAATGAAAGAACTTCCCACGCAAAGGCACTTCGCTGGGAGAATTCCAATTTTATTGCAAAAAGCTGTGTGCTTATATAGAACTAAGGGGAAGATGGAAGGGCTTAGATAAATGGCAGGCAAACCGTTTATTGGTTAGTTCTTTCAGATATCAGCTCTGGAGCCCAGGAATTAGTTCTTATTGGGGCTAAGGTTCCCCACCAGCGAGATTTCAAATTGGCACCAGCGGGAGAGTTCACACGGGTGGGAACATTTGGCACCACTGTAGAAAAAAGAAGGTAGGAAGAAGAAGTCCTTAGGCACCATGTTGGGGTTTTTCTCTGGGGTATGGCTGCCGTTTATACTTTTCCCAACAATGAGTATACCAGACAGTGCCTTGATTGACTGGTTTTCATGAAAATGGTGTTTAACAGAGATGCCAGAAAGTTGGATCCTGCTGAGTAGTGGGCCTAGAGCAATGGTGGGCAGGTGTGTGATAAAACATCTGTGGTGGGGCCATGTAGATCTTTCATTGGATTCCAAATGGCTTGTGACTGACATGGTGAAGCCAGCAGACCCTTATATGTAAAGGCACCTTGTTACATAGAGAGGTTTCAGGACATTGTTCAGAATCAGGTTGCTATGGTCAAGGGGGCAAGCTATGTGGGATAGAGGCCTGGTTCTTGTATTCTCCTGCAGACCCTGACCCACCACACGTGACAGAAATCCCTCCTGCACTGTGTCCCCGTTGAACTCCTTGTATTTCATGAAGCAAATACCAAACTCCCAGTGCAGCAGCAAGAAACACCATGAAAATAGAGGATGACTATATGGATTCAACGTCCACACAGGGAGACATTCAGCCCCCAGGGGCCACAGTTTACCTACAATGGAAAATTCAGCACTGCTATCTCATGTTCATTGGAAAATAAGAAACCATGTCCTCCAGGTCACATTGATGCAGACCCAGCTTTTATGGTCTCACTAGAAAGGAAGCTAAAGGTCCTGACAACAACATATATTTCAAGTGCCCAACCTCACAGGCAGTTTCTCAAGAAGTCTCTAGGCCAGCAGACCTTCAAGTTTTTGGAGGGTTTACCCTGTCCCTTACTTTTGGAAACTCCTCTACCACTTCCAAGGTTGTGAACTTCTGATCATATTCCATTCTAGATATGTATTCACGGATTTTCTAACTTTTCTCCTCTGATTGTGTCATACTTGGGCCGTAGGTGTTGTCAAGGCATTGTTCTGGATGAGAGTGGGAAGATTTTGGTGTAGCACATATTTCCATACACATTGGATTCATTTTTCAATTTTCCATTCAAAATACTGAATCCCTGACACTAACACATACCCTACTAGACTCTGACTACTAATCCTAATATGATGGAGAAAAATAACCCAAACAGAATAGAAATACAAGCGGTTGAGAGGAGGCATGGCGTATAGTTGGTCTTGCCTTTTGCATGATATAGGGTAAGAGTTATAAATCTTGTTAATTTTTTGTTGAAATGGTTCTCCATGTGTTTTTAAAGTTAACACATATGTGAATTTCTGTCTCCCTTTTTCTGTAGCCAATTCAGCACATGTATTTTTATATGCACATATAAAATCCTACCTGGTATCACACGTACATTTTTGTGAGGTGGCTAACTTGGGAGATACAAAGTATGAGAAGAGATGACTCCTCCTAAATGTTTTTGGAACTGAAAATTCAAACTATGAGTGAGCTTCTTAGTTGAAAAACATTATACATAAATCCATGTTCAGTAAAATTAATATTTTTGGATCTGTGAATGATATATATTTCATGATGAATTTTGATTGGCATATATATTGCTACTTTCTAATGTATCTGTGTGATATATATATTTTCAAAATATGAAATATATGTGTCTTATTATACACTCCCTAAATAATTCACTCATGTTCATGTATGTGCTTTTATAATCAACTTTTCATAAGATTGTTTTTAGAAATATTCATCCACCTGAAATACATATTTATTTCCTAGTACTGAAAACTCACTTCAGTGAATGGTGCAAACAAAGCCTTATATTTCTACAGTAACTGACCCAATTTAACATCAATGAAAGTAGATTTCTATGGGACATGATGTGTATTTTGATGTTCATTTTAATTCAACACTGGCACATTACTATTTCTTCAGTTTTTATACCTCGTAGAATATACATTTCATCCACAAGTTCACAAATTGAAAGACATTTGTAACACATTCAATCACTTCCTGCTTCAGAACACATGTATTCCTCCTTGTTTTTGACTGGTTATTTCATGAGACTTCTTTCCAAACACATTATTTTCGATTTCCATAATCAATTTTGAAGCAAAACTCACACACATTTTATGATAAACAACAACCCTAATATTACCATTAGATATATAACTGGTTGGAATGAATGTATGTATATCAACATAAGATTTCCTGTGTATTTTGGGATATCAATTTATTCCAATTTCTAAATTTGGAAACAGTTATATTATTTATTCACAGTATGGTCTATTCATGCATTCTCTCTATATTCATACACACATGGTACACCTATTTGTGCCCCCAATACTAATTTATATCTCTTCAAAATATTGCTCTCAGAAATGGTGCAACAAATACTCATGTCACCTGATCTACATATACATTTTATCACAGTAATATTCTGGCCACAAAATGCAAAGTCACACTTACGACTGTACCAAAGCCTAAATGGAATATGAGTATGGATTATGAAAATCACCCATGTCCAGGTTGCCTAATGCTCTCAAATGTCAATCCTATTGGTGACTACATATTTGTTTCTTCCTAAGATTATTTATTCAAACTCAAGCCTGTCGAAAATGTCTAATCCTATCAATCACTTTATCATTTGCTGATTTTCTAATGTCTCTATTGATATCTGCTTTCCTACATATTTTCCCCAGTTCATCATTGTGACTGACTCTTCACATGTGCTGACATTTACATTTTCTCTCTACCCAAAACCCTATTGCTAAAGAACTTTTTGTCCAAATCATATACTCACTCTTTTTCCTAATCCTACCAACTATCTTCCTAATCCTACGAACTATCCTTTTTTGACTGGATGTTCTCTTTGACATTCAATCATCCAAGGTACAAGGTCCTATGCCATTGTGTATAGATTTATCTGAGACACATGTGCAGAACATAATTCAAACCTAAGTATCCCAATCAAGGATCCAAAGCCCTTCTGGGCTTCAAATCTTACCTAGATTTCGGTTTTCATAAATATATTTCCCCTCTATATATTCTAATAAATATTGCAGGTTCCCAATAACATTATTCATCCAGCAGAATGATTCCTAAGCCAAATCAAACATGTTATTAACCCTAACCATACTCTGTTCCCTCAATCTAACTTTACAGAAAAGCAGGAACAGAGTTGGTCTTACAATACAGGAATGTAAGAAATCTTCCACCTGCTGAGAAATGAAAAGGTCCATGCAGAAATGAACCCTGGGGAAGCTATAGGAAGCTATGAAGGACCTGAGAGAGCAAAAGTCATCTTCCACGACAAACAACCTGGTCAGGATGAAGGGGTGTGTCTGAAGCAGTCTCTCTTTTCTTAATGTAGAGAAGATGGACAATACCAGGCCTGTGTGGAGAGCTGTTCCCGGGTGCCTATGTTTGATATACCATTCAAACTTGTGAAAGTGTCACAGGAAGTAGGGGCAGCCTCCATCAATTGGGACACTTGGAAGCAACTATTAGGACAAAGTGGTTGCCAAGGCAGTGACCTCATTCAGTTCCTGAAGGAAGTGACCTACATCACTTTCTTGGTGATGGAACTCTCTGAACTAGGGATCCAGAAAGACAGGCACCCAGAGGCAGTCCCAGTCCCAGTCCCAGTGGCCTCACATATTTGGATTTACCAAGGACAGAATCAGTCTTTCTTGGTAACTACTGATGTGAGGATGGCCAAATGCCAGGAAGGTCTGAAGAGGGGACTTTCCTGAGTAAGCAGGTAGTGTCTCACCACTGGCACCTTACAACTTCACAGTGTTGGCCAAGGAGTCCACATCTGACATAGGACAGTCCATTTTGGAGTAACATACTATGGCCCATCAGTCAGAGGACACTCCGGATAGTCATAGACCTACTTGGGGGAAGGAGGTGACTTTTTGGGTGTGGGTGTGAGTTTGTGGTTTTGTCTCATGATCTGAGAATAGGTAGGAAAGTCGGTTTGTTAGGATTGGAGTGGACTGTTTCTAGTAAGTCTTTTGACAATGCGAGTGTTTTTATGTCTGTTTATCCCACTGTGTCCGTGGTTGTAGACATTAGAAAAGAGAATGCATCAATGGATGTGTCCTGAATAGAAGAAAGCTTCACAACATTCATCCTGCCCAATTTATGAATGGATTTTGTCTTGCCTAATGGATGGGCAGCAACCACTGTCTTCCTAAATTCCTGTTTTCTTCTTGAATTCTATCCACTCTCCAGAATAGGCTCATGGTTTTGTTTCCAAGACATGAACCACCTCCAAGCTCTGTGACATGGCTATGTACTGGATAGCTGAAGGGAATGGGATCATCTCAGAAAACTCAGATATCATTTTAGAAACCCTGCCTTGGGCCATTTGCTTACCTATTGTTCTGTTGCCCTGAATGTCAGAAAGGTCTTTGCCTCAGGCCACCCCTTTTTGAAGCCTGAAGAAAACGGTTTTCAATGGAAATTAATGGGCATCACCTGTAGATCTTTGCTTAATTGCTTTGGAAAGGGATGTGTCTGCATCAGACTCTTGGCCATGTTTGAGGTTGTTGAATAGATTTTCAGCACCTGATGGATCTAACGAACAATTACATGTGTGCTTCCAAAACCAAAATGGCCAAAAAAGCAGTCATTGTGGACGAAGTCTCTCGCCTTCCTCTGTAAGATTACTGATCTCCATCAAGTGAAAATAGGGATCCTTTTTGTCAAATGAGTTCTTCAAACCCTGCAGAGGATAGCCCATAGGTGCTTGGGTTTTCTCATGATTCCAATTCACATAAAGAATCTATACCCGAGAGTCAGTAGGCCTCAAATTGGAGAATCAGAGCAGTATTTACGGCAGGCTCATTTGATAACTCCTGGTTCTCAGAAAGGGTGTCCAGGCAACCCTGACTTTAGGCAAATGACGGGCAAGGGAGGTTATTTTGTACACTGTATTGGGCTGAGCCCCTCATGGAAACCTCGAACCACAGGTTATGATGAGTGTCTATATGGAAGAAGATGAGGGCCTTGTGGGAGTGCTTTGGTTTTAATTGTGGTCATTTGTTTGGTGGTTGGAAGTGATGACTGGGTCTATCTGGGCTTGAACTCTGGTGTGATTCCACTTATAGTCTGAGTTCTCGAACTGATCTCAGAGAAATATTGCCATAAACTGTGTTCAGATTTTAGGAGGCCACGCATGGGATTCTCCCTTGGAAACTGAGATCAAATACAAGGGTGGCTTTCCACAGAGCCTTGGAATCTCAGCTAGGATATCACATGATTTTATTCTGAAAGATTTGGCAGCCATAGTTGACAGTCAGAACACCCATGGACGTCACATTAAAGACCTCAATGGGCCTGGCTTCATGTGACCTTTTGACCACTCTATGGGAAGACTTGCCTGTGAGATTTCTCCAGAGAATTCATTGAAAACAGCTTCCTCACCATTTAATATTTCCTGAATGAACTGAAACCCACAGTGCCTCCAACTTCATCCATGAAAAATGGCTAGATAAATACAATGAAATCTTTGAATTTCCCTTAACCAGGTGGCACTGGAGAACCTTTAGATGTCTTGTTGCTGATCTTGAGTGTACCAGAGAATGCCATGATTGACCGGGTTTCATGAAAATGGTGTAGAACAAAGATGCCAGTAAGTTGGAGCCTGCTGAGAAGTGGGCCTATTGCAGTGGTGGGTGGGTGTGTGATAATACATCTGTGGTGTGGCAATGAGGATTTGCCATTGCCTTCCAAATGGTTTGTGACTGACATGGTGCAGCCAGCAGACCCTTCTATGTAAAGGCATCATTTTATATGGAGAGGTTTCTGGGCTAAGTTCAGAGTCAGATTTCTATGGACAAGGGGGCAAGCTCTGTGAGATAAAAGCCTGGTTGGTGCATTCTCCTTCAGACCCTGACCCACCACAAGTGACAGAACTTTCTTCAACACTGGGTTTCAGTTGAACTCGTTGTATTTCATAAAGCATATACCAAACTCCCAGTACAGCAGCAAGAAACACCACAAAGTGGAGGATGACCAAATGGCTTCACAGTCCAAACGGGGAGACACTTAGTATCCAGTGGCCACAGTTTACCTACAAAGAGAAAATTCAGCACTGCTGCCTCATGTTCATTAGAATACAAGAAACCATGTCCTCCAGGTCACATAGATGCAGACTCAGCTTTGATGGTATCACTAGAAAGGAAGCTAAAGCTCCTTACAACAACATATATTTCAAGTGCCCAAACTCAGAGGAAGTTTCTCAAGAAGTGTTTAGGCTGGCAGAGCTCCATGTTTTTGGAATGTTTACCTGTTAGACCAGGACACAAGAAAAGACCACTGACTCTAATTAAAATCAAATTAAATTAAGCTTATTGTTTCCACTGGCTGTGCTACCTCTCCCTCACAAAACGGCGGGAAAAAGACAGCAACCCCAGCTTTCCTACAGGCAGCTTAATAGCCCAGAAAATTACACAAAAGGGGGTTTACAGATAACAGAACTCTGACAAACATCACACCAATGGCAGTCTACATTTTTTTTGCTGTCCCTACATCAGAGTTCATGAAGACCATTAGAGCCTCAGAGAGGGTTGTTGTCTGGCCAGAGAAGGCAAATATTTATGATGTGTCACTAAAGTTTCAGAGAGGGCTGCTATCTGGTCAGAGAGCCGGGCATGGGTGAGTTCAAGGCATGGGCAGGCATTCCAAGCAGGTTTAGAATTTGAAGTAATTTATGGTAAAGCCAAAATTATCTTTTCATGGCTTTTTGGCAAGATGGCTCCCAATTTAAATTAAAGATCAGGTTGGGTCTATCATTCCCGCCTTTTCTTTGTGTCCCCTTCAAATCTTTGATAGATTACGGGAAGAGCACTGAGGAAATTTTAATCCCTCAGGTAAGAGTCTCCAAATTTTTAGAACTCACCCAAAACCGATCTCCCTGATTTTACCTGACTTAATTAATTACTTATATTGATAGTCTATTTATCTTTCTCTCCATTGTTATAAGAAGAGTGGTGTCACTCATTTTTTCTTCTTCTGACCTGAGACAGGGTGACGTGAGTGGGCATGGGATGAGGGACATGAGTTGCCTTTTAGAAGTCAGTTGAGGGACATGAGTTGCCTTTTAGAAGTCAGTTCGGTTTGAAGTCTGATTGGGGAAGAACAGGTTGTAAAGTCATCTGGGGATGGGTTCTTCTATGAGAGAAACAAAAACCATGAGTACTGAATAAATGTTGCAGCACCTGGAACATGTCACTGTATAGAAGTTCCCTCACCAGTCTTTAATATCCCCAGTTATCAGGACTGTCAATTTAATATTTAACTTTTACTGTTACACTTGTCCCTCCCCATAAGATACAGTTTAATTATTTAATGTCATCTGATCTTGTAAAATCCTTTTACTATTATGACCTCTGTGTCTCTTTGAGAAACCTTTAATTCTATTACTCAGGGCTGGATAATTGTACTAGCAAACACCAAGCCAACCTGTGTAGGTTAGGAATATCTGTAGGCCTTAAACTGAAAACTTCTCCCTGTGGCAGGTCTTCTTGATAGTCTCTTTTTATAAGTATCAGGCATTCCTGTCTGAGAATTCTTCTTTGTAGCCACCAGTCTTACTTATTTTGGGAGGCAAACATAAAGTGCATACCTTAACATTATATTATTATTATTATTATTATTATTATTATTATTATTATTATTATTATAATTTAAAATGCCCAGGAATGGATGTATTTTGTTCTTAACTGTCTTTGCTAAGTGTTTAAGATGAAGCAGTCAAACTGACTTTTGTTTCCATCTATTGTTAACAGTCAGCTGACCTTTTATGGGAGTCAATTCTGGGGAAACTTGAGAGCAGATTCTCAGTTCTGCTAGTGCCATTTGCGCTAGGTGGGTCCAGATCTTGCTTGACCATTTGGCTTCCCTCGGAAGCATCAGGGATGTCTCCTTTCTTTCATGACTCTCCTCTTCGTTACAAATACACTGATTGGCTTTCTGTTCTCCAGTGGTCTCATTAATCTCCCTGATCAGGAGGAGGTTATGTGGCTCAGAGTTTCAAAGCTCTTTAGAGAAGTCCCCTGTTCCCTGGATTCAGACTGACTCATAGGGCAAAAGCCAAATATTGGTTTTCTTGGCTCTTTTCATTTAACTTTAATTTTAAATCCTAATCTTAAACATCCAGCAAATAAATTTTAACAGCCTTATATTAAGAGTACTGGGCTTTAATGTCTATAACTATATAATTATCTTTTTATTAATTGGGATCTGTATTATTCTGTCTGTATTGTAAGTAATGACTTATTATATTGAATAAACCCATGTTGTGTTCTTAAAGCAACACGTTTGTAAAACAGTAACAGAGAATGTTTAGATCACTTATAAGAAAATTTCAAAATAAAATTAACAAAAGTAAAAATACTTAGCTTGTGTAACAGCTACCCTGAATTTTTTGGCTGAGTTATACATTATATCCCCTGTTTGAGATCCTAGGAATATTGACCTTAAAAAAAACCAACTTTTTAACATAACTTTAAAGAAATATTATCTAACCTACTGGTTTCGTAGTCATTCTCACATATAGTAAGATGGGACACAGAGCCTTATCTCAGCTAAGGCAGGGCTCTTTATAAATCTTAAGTATTTTAGTTCTAAAGCTAATTCTTATTTTTAAATATCATTTGACAAAGTTTACATAAATTGTTTGAGGTCACATGAACATTAGCTAACACCATATGATATCACATTTAAAACATGAATTAAAGAAAGGCTGAAAGTTTTTAACCTTTACATCGATTAGGCTCTCATTAACTAAAAAATACATTTAAATTGTTCCCCAATGTAAAAAGTAACATAAAAGTTTACATATCTTATTGATAACAGGTAAATAAATCCCCAATATATTTTTTACCATACAACTTCAGAGCACCAGCTTGATATAATGCTCTTTTAAAGTTTCTACCTTACAGACTTGCATACCTATAAGATATGAAAACATTGATAGCATCACAATTACATTGATGTTTCTACATTAACCAAGTTTAGCTTTTAAAGCAATGGCAGTACAGTGCTCTAAAATAACAGTTCTTATTTAATCAGTTGTTTAATTTTTATGGTTGCTTGCTCTGGAGAAAATAAAACTTAATAAACACAACGTTATGGGTAAACTTATGTTTTAAGAAATTTTTGTCTCATTAACACATGACTTATTTTTATATTCTTATACAGACTTTAATAAGAACTTATTCAGACCTTAGTAAATCAATCAGATATCTAAGAAAAGTACTCATGAATGAGCAATCCCATATCAAATTTACTTTACTTATTTATCAAAATATTAGAGAAATGTGTTGACAGTGTAAACCATTTTTATGTTGAAGGAAAGGTCCTAGAACCAAGGCATATTAGACATTTTGTAGATATTAATATTTTATTAGATTTTTGAACACCTAAAAAAATTGTAAGCTTAAATTTAAAGACATTGATTTTTATCTGTTTATCCAATTTAAATTGAAACATTTAAATCACGTGAATTAAAGATCTTTGGATCTCCTATTTAAATTTGTTTTAATGAGCGCTTTTTTATGAGCGCTCCTTGTATATGTTAATTTGTGTATCATATATATGATATACGGACATATGTATATGTGGACATACAACACATAACAAAAGTGTGCACACATAATAATAGTAAAGGCCTTGTAGCTTTTCTCAGGTGAAATCTCCATTGCAATGTTTCAAAAAGTCTACAGTTGGTCAAAGATAGAACTGATCTGAAAAACATTAACCTAGGTCTGTATGCTCAAAATCATGAGCTCAAAAAAAAAAAGTATCTAAGGAAAAAAAAAGAGTCCTAGAAAAAGTGACTGGCTAGTAATTAGTAAATACCATACAATTTACCTTTTTTTTCCCTTAGGCCTCAAATCAGTCTCCTACTAAGCTTTCAGGCTTCTTTCATTTACATTTCAATATAAATCATGGCTGAGGTCTGGAAGGAGCAGGAAAAACTGCTATTCTGAGCAGACACCTCAGGCCTAAGGCATTTTAACCATAATTTTGAGGTTCTTATGTTGAAAATTATGATACAAATTTAAGATACAATTCACAAAATTTTATATCTTTACATCTTGTTTTGTCAACAGATACCATTCTATGATTTACTATCCTTGTCCAAATTAATGCAGTGGTACACACAGTGACATTTTCCGAGGCTATCCAATTCAAAATTGGTGAAAAAAAGACTGTATGATTGGGAATTTACTTGCCAACTTGGGAGTAGAGTTCTTCAGTTTTCCATACTAAGTATTTAAGTTCTCTGGCATGAATTATCTGAAATCATAAACTAAACAATTACTTAATCCCGACTTTTAACTGCAAGATTCTGCAATGCTTCAAAAACCCATTCAGATACCAGATTGTTAAAATAAAACATCATCATTTAGACACACATTCAGCTAAGATCATTCCCAAGAAACAATTTATAATATCAACACATTATTGCACATGTCTTAAAGGGCCAGATACAAAGACACAAGACAGACAGAAAGGAGGTTCAGACTATGGCTGTCAGAACCGTTTAAACCAGAGCAGATAAGAGAAAAATCTCCTACACCAGTGTGCACCATAGATATCCACAGGGGGGGGACCACATGTTTTAACAGAGGGGAAACCTGAAATGTAAAATAAAGTGTCTCCATGGTGACTTCACTGCATTTAGTGTCCCCTTTTTCTTTTTCTCTTTTTTAACAAGACAGAGGTGGCATAATTCTTACAGTGCGGGGAGGAAGGAGGTAATTCCCTGAATCAACAGGGCTTTGGCAGCTGCTGGGAGTCCCTCAGTCCCTCCTTTTACTTACAGGATTAGCTCCTCTTGTTCAGTTCCACACCAAGCATGCTTCATCTCCTAATATTTCAGTAGACAGCTCTCACAAAGTTCCGGGGTGGAGGGCGGGTACCAAATTTGTAAATTAAAGTTCGATTCCTCAACTTGACGCCAATTAATACCAATTTAATAATGAGGACTGAGTTTTGAGAAAAAGAAAAAGGGAGGTTTATTGCTTTGCGAACAAAGGAGAAACACAGGGGACTCTGCCAAAGGTTGTGACTCTCTTGATCTGGAGTGACAAGGGGTTTTAAAGGAGTTTCACTTGTTAACCTCGGAGATGCTCAGTTCTTAGGTCCCCACCAAGCATTGCCCTCTGCAATGGGTGTGCTCCAGGCAGCCAGCAAGGAGCTTCTATCATCCTGCTTAACAAAGGCGAGTAAAGTTCATCGCAGTTCCCTAAAACACAGTCCAAAGGGTTGTCAGGCTTACTCTCTTTATTACCTATTTTTACGTCCAAAATCCTTAAGTTTTTACCACTGAAATCACACAACAAAATGAACAAAAACAAACAAACAATCAAAAAAATAGAACACAAAACAAAACACAAAAAACAGAAACCATGCGCCTAAACAGAAAAACAGTGGAACAGTGCAACATCTTGCTATAGCTCCAGGGTAGGAGTGCATGCGTGCCCGTCGGCCCCTCTCTACAGTTCCAGAGGAATTCCCTACAGAACAGAACAGAGGACAGAACGATTCTGGTTACTCTCCTGGAAAGGAGTATATGTGAGCCTCCCCAGGCCACATCTCTGTCATCAGAAGAGATCTCCCTTAACCGGATATCAGATGTTATAAAAGCCCCACTTATCTATGGAGGACTCCTCCACCAGGTGCTTGCTAATAGTTTTAGTGCAGAGGTTCACTGCAGTGCTCCCCGGACTAAAGGCTCTTTTCCTAATATAGAGAAGATGGACCAAATCAGGCCTGTGTGGAGAGCTGTTTCTTGGTGCCTATGGTTGATATACCATTCTAATTTGTGAAAGTGCCACAGAAAGTAGGGTAAGCCTCCTTCTCATGGTACGCTTGAAAGCAACTGTTTGGAAAAAGTGGTTGCCAAGGCAGTGACCTCATTCAGTTCCTGAAGGATGCAACCTCACCTCACTTCCTTGGTAATGGAACTCTCTGAACTTGGGATGCAGGAAGCCAGGCACACAGAGTCAGTCCCAGTCCCAGTCCTAGTGGTCTCACTTGCTTCAATTTAACAAGGACAGAGTCAGTCTTTCTTGGTACCTACTGATGTGAGGATGGCCAAATGCCAGGAGTACTCTGAAGAGGGGCCTTTCCTAAAAAAGCAGGTAGTGGCTCACAGCTGGCTCCTGACCACTTCACAGAGTTGGATATGGAGACCAGATCTGAGACAGGATAGGCCATATCTGGGGAACATAGTATGGCCGAGCAGTCAGAGGACACTCCGGATAGTGAGAGACCTATTTGGGGGAAGGAGGTGCCTTTTTGGGTGTGGATGTGTGTTTGTGGTTTTGCCCCATGTTCTGAGAAGAGGTAGGAAAGTCGGTTTGTTTGGTTTGGAGTGAACTGTTTCTAGTAAGTTGTTTGACAAGGCGAGTGTTTCTATGTCTGTGTATCCCACTGTGTCCGTGGTTGTAGACATTAGAAAAAGAGAATGCATCAATGGATGTTTCCTGTCTAGTAGAAAGTTTCCCAGCATTCATCCTGCCCAATTTATGAATGCACTAGGGCTTGCCATATCGATGGGCAACACCTGCTATCTTCCTAAGTTCCTGTTTTCTTCCTGAAATCTAGCCACTCTCCAAAATAGGCTCATGCTTTTGAGTCCACAATATGTACCACCTCCAAGCACTGTGACATGGACATGTACTGGATAGCTGAAGGGATTGGCAAGCATCTCAGAAAACTCAGATATCGATGTGACCAGGAAAGTCTCAGTGGAGAACCCCTGCAATGGGCCTTTTGATTGCCTATTTTTCTGTTGCCCTGAATGTCAGTAAGTTCTTTGCCTGAGGCCACGCCTTTGTGAATCCTGAAGAAAACAGTTTTCAAACGGAAATGAATGGGCACCACCTGTGGCTCTTTGCTTAATTGCTTTGTAAAGGGATGTGTCTGAATCAGCCTCTTGGTCCTGTGTGAGCCTGTGGCTTAGATTCTCAGCACCTGATGGATCTAAAGAACGATCCCATGTGTGAATCCAAAATCAAAATGGCCAAAAATCAGTCACTGTGGAAGAAGTGCCTCACATTCTTCTGTAAGGTTCCTTACCTACATCAAGTGAGAATAGGGATTCTTTGAGTCAAATGAGTTCTTCAAAGCCCTGCAGATGCTAGCCCATAGGTTCTTGGGTTTTCTTATGAATCCAATTCAAATAAAGAATCTAAACCCCACAGTCAGTAGGCCTCAAATTGGAGAACAGAGCTGTATTAATGGCAGACATATTTGATAACTCCTGGTTCACAGGGAGGGTGTCCAGGCCACCCTGACTATTGGCAAATGAGGGGAAAAGGAGCTTATTTGGGACACTGTCTTGTGCTGCACCTCTCATGGAATCCTCTTGCCAGAAGTTATGGTGAGTGTCTATATGGAAGAAGATGAGTGCCATGTGGGAGTGTTTTGGTTTTAATTGTGGTCATTTGTGTGGCGGTTGGAAGAGATAATTGGGTCCACCTTGGCTTGAACTTCGGTGTGATTCCCCTTAGAGTCTGTGTTTTGGAATTGACCTCCGAGAAGGTATAAGGTCCTATGCCATTGTATATCCATATTTCTGGGACATCACTACAGAATGTAATTCAACGCTAAGTATACCAATCAAGGGCCCAATGAACTTCTGGGCTTCAAATCTTACCTAGATTTCTGTTTTCATACTTATATTGAAAGGTTAATAAAATAGGTACTTGTCACTTCTTGATTTTCTGTATGCTTAACAAAACACTGTTGAAATCTTGAGAACTGTTTGCTATTCTTGTTCCCAGAATGTGCTGTCCCCAACTGCCAAACTGCAGAATGTACTCGGTCAACCAGTTGCACGCAAACCGCCCACTCGCACTTACCCATCAATAAACTTTCCTTCCTGCCCTCTCCAAGGAAAATATATAAGCACTTCTTAAGCTGTTCTCAGGGCTCTCTGCTCTATTCAAGTGAGCTCTGAGCCCTTGCATGCCGGACTCCCAATAAAACCTTTGCTGTTGCATGAGACAGTCTCTTGGTGGTCTCTTCCACCCACCCTCGCCCGATCTTTACATCTGGTGGCCCCAGTGAGATCCGGCAGCCGCAGATGAAAGACCCCCCAACGGGCTCCTCTGGGGATAAATAAGGCCCCTCTTTCTGGTTTCAGGATTCAGGTTAGGGTTTCACAAAATGGCTATTGGTAAAGAGCGTGAGCTCTCTCCCATGGTGGCTGACACACATGTAACAGAGCCACAGGCCATGTCCCTGGGGGATGAACTCATGAAATCGAGGAACAATAGTCTCCTTTATTCAGTGATATTTTGTTTCGGATTCGGTATTGCCAGCCCATCATGTTTTGCCAGCTACTCAGTCATGGTCTCAGTATTGGACGTCCATTGCCTGTCTTTATTGTCTTGTCTTGTCTGTGTCTTGTGTCATTGCTTTTATTGTCTGTGTATATTTCATTATGGGACAGAGCACTTCAATGCCTCTGTTCATGACCCTTGATCACTAGACCAAAGTCTGCTTAAGGGTTCAGAATCTTTCTTTTTCAGTAAAACGCCGGATCTTGCAGATTCTGTGTCTCAGAATGACCCAACTTTGTAGTCAGATGTCCCCTAGAAGGATCTTTCTACTTCACACTAATTTGAAAAGTTCGAGATATTGTCTTTTAGCCGGGGCCACGGAGACGTCCAGATCAACAGCCATATATCTTAACTTGTCAGGACCTCTGCAAATCTCCTCCTCCAAGGGTGAAGCCTTTCCTTGTCCCTGCACGGACTCCTACTCCTTCCCCCATGATTCTATCTCTTTAACTCTCTGCTCCTCCTCCTGCACCCTCTGTTCTCCCTGAGTCTCAAGACTCTACTGGACTCTCCTCCCCCTCCTTATCCTCTGCCTTCATCCCCCAACTGCCAACACCCTCTAAGTGATTCCCCTGCTGCTGACTCAGCCTCTCCACCATTCAAAGAAGCTAGGATGGCCCAGCGCCATCCAGATGACAGTCCCGTGGCACACAGAGCCCCTCCTTCCCTGGAGGAAGCTGGCCCAGCTAAAAGAACTCAGAGAACTCGCCAACGTTTTTACACCTGCCTACTTGGGATAACTGCCAACAACTCCTAGGGACTTTCTTTATGACAGAGGAATAAGAGAAAAACCTCCAAGAAGCTAAAAAAAAAAATATATCCTCGGACCTGATTGGCGACCAACACAACTTCCCAACATAATCAAAGCGAGCTTACCTTAAACCAACCCAACTGGAACCCCAACACCTTTGAAGATAAAGAGCATCTGTCCAATTATTGCCTGGCTCTAATAGCAGGTCTCCAAGGGGCTGCTAGGTGACCAACTAATTTGGCCATGGTAAGAGAAATTATTCAAAGGCCTGATGAATCTCCCTCTTTGTTTCTAGAAAGAATTATGGAGGCATATAAAAGATATACTCCTTTCGATCCTCAGGCAGCGGATCAAAATTCATCTGTAACAATGGCCTTAATTGGGCAAGCTGCCATGGATATTAAAAAAATTTAAAAGAGAGATTTAGTCAGAGAAGCTGAGAAAGTATACTATAAGAGAGAAACAGGGAGAAAGAAAGGGAGCAAAGGAAGAATGAGAGAAGCAAAAGACAGACTAAGGGATTGACCAAGATCCTTGTCACAACAAGAAAGAGGCCAGAAATTAAGACGTAAGGTGACAGTAAGGGTTACCTGGGGCCATGCAAGAGGCCACCCCTGGCCTCAGATCAATGTGCCTACTGTAAAAAAAAAAGGACACTGGGCCAAAAAGTGCCCTATAAAGAGACAGCCACGCCAGCCAGCCATTGTGACTCTGGTGCATGACTAAGAAAGTTGGGGCTCAGATCACTTCCCCTAGCTCAGGGTAACTTTTGAAGTGTAGCGGACCCCAGTAAACTTTGAAATGAATACAGGAGCAGTATACGAAGCCCTTAAGGCCCCATTGGGCCCTCTATCAAATAAAAGGTCTGTAGTTCAAAGGGCTAATGGCAGTAAATATCGGGCTTAGACTACTAAGAGGACCATGGACCTAGGTAAAGGAAAAATCCATCACTCCTTCCTAGTAATCCAGGAATGCCTGGACCCATTGATGGGCAGAGATCTGCTCACCAAGCTCTTGGCCTTAATAACTTTTAACCCTGAAGGCTACCAAATGAAATTTCTAAATCCTTTAGTATAAACTCCTATAGTCACGGCTTTAACTAAATTAGTAGAAGATGAACATCCACTCTTCACACCCCCCAAGACTGATCAAACAGGCAAGCTACGCCAGAAATGGATAACAGATTACGCAGATGCCTGGGCAAAAACTGCTGGGTTAGGCCTGGCCGTGAAACAACCTCCAATAACAGTGGAGTTAAAAACCTCAGCCTCCCCAATTAATGTCAAATAATATCCTCTAAGCAAAAAAAGCTAAAGATGAGATAAGGCCCCATATTCAGAAATATCTGACCTTAGGCGTCCTAAGGCCCTGTCAATTGGCCATGAACACTCCCCTGCTACTAGAAAAAAAAGCCAGGAACCGGGACAATCGCCCTGTTAAATACCTAAGAGAGATCAACAACAGAGTGCAGGACATTCACCCCACGGTACCTAATCCGTACAATCTGCTTAGCACTCTGAACCCTGAGCGGAAATGGTATACTGTTCTGGACTTAAAAGATGCTTTCTTTTGCTTGCCTCTGCATAAAGATAGTCAGTTGCTGTTTGCTTTCGGGTGGGTAGACCCAGAAACCTGAACGTCTGGTCAACTAACTTGGACTAGACTCCCACTGGGGTTCAAAAACTCCCCCACTCTCTTTGATGAAGCCCTCCACAGAGATCTCAGCAATTTCAGAACTACGCACCCCAAAGTCACCCAGCTTCAATACGTGAATGACCTGCTACTGGCAGCCAACACCAAGGAAAACTATGAGTCTGGGACCCAAGCACTATTATATGAGCTTGCTCAACTCGGGTATAGAGTTTCGGCCAAAAAGGCCCAAATTTGCTGCCATGAAGTAATCTTACTGGGCTGTTTCCTTAGGGGCAGTAAACGATGGCTCACTGAGCCCAGAAAACAAACCATTGCCTAGATACCACCCCCATCTAACAGGAGACAACTCAGAGAGTTTCTTGGGACTGCTGGCTTTTGCAGGTTATGGATACCTGGGTTTGCGTTTTTAGCTGCTCCTTTATACCCGGTGTTAGAGGGAGATGCCCAATTCCAATGGACCCCTGATCACCAGGAAGTTTTTTATAATATCTATGGACACTGACACTGAACACCTCAACTTCACTGAGCTCAGGCTGCAATTACAGAAAGCCCTACACTACGTTAAAAATGTACACCAACTCACTCACCTTGGTTCAATGAAACTGCAGGCATTCCTGTAGGATTAAGAACAGAGTTTTCCACTAACCGACTCACAGCGAAAGAAAATAACTGAACGGGTAACAAAAGCCTGTCGAGTCCGTCAATTGGTTAATGCTTACCCTTCCAGTTTCCTAGAGGAAAGCACCTATGAGGAACCAGAAAACGACAATTTTGGGAAGTGGACAATAGTGAAATTAAGCCAGCAAGGTATGGACTTAAATACCTCCTAGTCTTTGTAGATACATTTTCAGGATGGACTGAAGCCTTCCACACATACACACACAAAAAAAAAAAAAAAAAAAGTGCACAAATGATTTTCAAGAAGATTCTGAAAGATATTTTTCCAAGATACGGTCTGCCTAAGGTAATAGGGTCTGATAATGGACTGGTGTTCATGGCCCAGGTAATTCAGGTGTTAACTGGGACCCTGTGGATTAATTTTAAGTTACATTATGCTTATATACACCAGAGCTCAGGACAGGTAGAAAAAATAAATAGAACCATTAAAGAGACCTTCACAAAATTAAGCTTAGAGCCTGGAATAAAAGATTGGATTATGCTCCTGCCTTATGCACTGTTTCATGCGAGAAATATCCCCTCTCTTTCTTTGTGTAACCTCACCCCCTATGAAATTCTCTATGATTCCCATCATCCAATAAGGGACCTAACCCCAACTCTAAGGCTTAACGATCACTTCCACACCCCCTTGCTTGACAGACTTAAAGTCATTGAAAGAACTCAGCGATAACTGTGGAAACAGCTGGCCACTGCCTACCAACCAGGGGAGGAGGGGACTCTAAATCAATATCATGTAAGAGACTTCGTCTACATAAGACAACATCAGGTGTCATCCCTGGAACCCCACTGGAAAGAAACATACCAGGTGCTACTTATAAAACCTAAAGCGTTAAAGTAGACGGAATCACTTTTTGGATCCATGCCTCTCATCTCAAGCCTTCGCTGTGTCCAGACTCTTGTTGGAAACTGGAAAAGCGTGGTAACCATTTCAAATTGCGTATTCGCTATGTGGATAAGACTATAGACTCTACCCTTGGCCACCAGTAGTTCTAACCCTCATCACCCCGTTCAGCAGCAATGGCTGATCACAAATCCTACTAGACAAGAAGTATAGTCTATCTCGCATACAGGACCCATAGAGACCTGGTGGCCATCTCTCCACCCAGACATTTGTCAGGTCGGTATAGGTCTTTCCTATTGAGATATCTCTGATGAAGAGGATCCCACTAAAATCCCATTAAATCTCTTCTGTACCATAGATAATGGAAACAAATATTATGGATGCAGGGACACGCAAGACAGATTCAGGTTTTACTAGCCTAGATTACTATGTTTGCCTGGCGGACTATCAAAGCCACAAACAGCCACGGCTGTGTGGGGGAGAAGCCGACTTCTTGTGTAAGTCAGGGGAATGTGAGCATACAGGGGCTGCCTGGTGGAACCCAAACTCCTCATCAAATTCAGTACACAGCATTGGCCATATTACCAATTAGACAACCAAATACTACGGCCCCCAGAGGGTTCTCTAGATCCTCAAATTCTGAGTGACATTTTTAACTTCGGCAAGTTCTCAAAAGGGGGAAATTTCCCTATGTGGAATCATTTTTCCTCTTTTTCTCACATCCTGTACTATGCTTCTCCAATATTTTCTCACCCTCAGCCTTCTGCTCTAGACTCTCTGCTATCACTCCCATCTTAGCAACCTGATTTCTCCTCTCCAATTACTAAATCAAAAACCCAAACCTCCGCTGGTTCTCAGAACATTGCCCCGTTGCTGAGGTAGCAGGTACCGAGGTACCCCTTCACCCACTCACTCCTCTCTTTTCCTGTCAGGGCCTGCACTAGGTCCCACCAAGTCCTCTAGCAAGCTAACCCAAAGCTCAAACCAGCTGAGAAGAGCCCTCAGACCCCTATCCACGATGTAATGAAAATGGCATTTAAAGTTGCTTTGTCATCACTGAAAAGAGGTTTCTAAGAATTTAAAGTCCCTCAAAGGCTTTTTGGAATATTTACTCCCATCTTCCCCTCTGCTATACCTGTTCTAATGCTCAAGTTTTGTTCTAGGAAAATCCCAAACCCCTTTACCATTTTTCTTTTACATCTCTCTTTTCTCATTCTTAGATCCACGGAGCTGCTCTCAGCCTCGACTACCCCGTCTTCCCCCTCTGTACCAGGTCCACAGAAATGTCTTAAATGACCTTCTCCAGAAGTCTTCACCAAGGCTTACTTTAGGTCTTTCAGCAAAAGAGTCCCTCTGAAAGAGTTCAATGTACATAAACTTCCACTTTTCGTGTTGCCCTGTTCTACTTGGCCACTGGAAAATCACCACCCCTAAGCTAGACACTGCCTTTCCAGTTTTTCACAAAATATGTGAACAAGGCCTCTGGCCTTGAGCTGGGGCTTCACCTAGATGCCTACATTTCTAAGATAAAAAAGTTAGCAACTGGTCTCCATGGTGACAGCTGGCAGGGAGAAAAAAAGAGACAAAAAAGCTCTCCCCTTCCAAGGTGTCCTTGAAAAGTTAACTTGCCCAGAACAGAGGAAAAAAAAAAAAAAAACAGAAACAAAAACTAATTTTTGTGAATTTCTGCAGACTGTGAACTTCTGAGCCCCTTCCCTTACATGTTGGGTACAAATTCTAAAACTACCAAAACTTGGGGTTCAGGGGATTAATTGATTACAACAGAAGCAATGCCCTCTAAATCCGGATGCAACCAAATAAGAATGTTTTCCTCACTTTGGTGCTATCTTAGGTGCATTTTCTTGTCCATTCCTAAAACAGTATAATTCTATACACTTTAACATTATTTATGTTTACATAAAATGGTCAATAGATGTGATTAATTATGTAATCATGCAGATGTTTTTCAGAGTGCTCTATCATGACGTAGGTTCATTTAAAGTTCAAATAGGGGGGCATATAACCCGGTTCCACCGGGAACCTGTATCCCTCACTTTGGCCATCCTATGAGGAATAATAATTGCTGAAGGGGTGGGCATAGGAACAACTGCCCTAGTCCATGAGACACAACAAAGACACAATTAGAAGCAGAAATAGACCAAAGCTTAAAGACATTAAAAACCGACATCACAGCTTTACAGGAATTTTAACCTCTCTCTCTCTGAAGTTGTTTTACAGAGCAGGCGAGTGTTGGACCTCCTCTTCATGAGAGAAAGTTGCCTTTTTGCTTGCATTGAGGGAAGAATGTTGTTTTTATGCCGACAATACTGGAGTTGTAAAAGAATCTATGAGTAAATTAAGAAAACGACTTGAAGAGCGTCAAAGAGAGACAGAGGCCCCAGAAGGGAGGTTTGATTCTTTGTTCACATAGTCAACCTGGTTAACTATGCTTTTATCTGCCATGGCCGGTCCATTTATAATCCTCATATTATTGCTAACGGTAGGACCCTGTTTGCTCAACCGTGTAGTTTCCTTTCTAAACCAAATCGAACATGTTATTAAACCTAACCATACACTGTTCTCTCAATCTAATTTTACAGAAAAGTGGGGACAGAGTTGGTCTTAAAATACAGGAATATAGAGGATCTTCCACCTGCTGAGAAACTCAAAGGTCCATGCAGAAATGATCCCTGGAGAAGATGTAGGCAACTATGAAGGACCTGAGACAGCAAAAGTCTTCCATGGCAAACAACCTGCTCAGGATGAAGGGATGTGTCTGAATCAGGCACTCTCTTCTTAATGTATAGAAGATGGACCAAAGCAGGCATTTGTTGAGCTGCTCCTGCATGAATATGGTTGACATACCACTGTAACTTGTGAAAGTGTCACAGTAAGTAGGGGCAGCCTCCTTCTCATGGGAACCTTGGAAGCAACTGTTAGGACAAAGTTGTTGCCAAGGCAGTGACCTCATTCCGTTCCTAAATGAAGTGACCTCACCTAACTTCCTTGGTGATGGAACTCTCTGAACTTGGAATCCAGGAAGCCAGGCACAAAGAGCCAGTCCCAGTCCAAGCCCCAGTGGTCAAACTTATTTTGATTTACCAAGGACAGACTCAGTCTTTCTTGGAACCTACTGATGTGAGGATGGCCAAATGCAAGGAAAGCTATGAATAGGGGCATTTCCTGAGAAAGCAGGCAGTGGCTCACCGCTGGCCCCTGACAACTTCACAGAGTTGGCCAAAAGACCAGATTTGAGACAGAACAGGCCATTTCCAGAGAACATAGTATGGCCCACCAGTCAGAGGACACTCCGGATAGTCACAGACCTACATGGGGGAAGGAGGTGCCTTTGTGGTGTGGGTGTGGGTTTGTGGTTTTGTCTCATGTTCTGAGAATAGGTATGAAAGGTGGTTTGTTTTGTTTGGAGTGAACTGTTTCTACTAAGTCGTTTGACAAGGTGAGTGTTTCTATGTCTGTGTATCCCACTATGTCCGTGGTTGTAGACATTAGAAAGGAGAATGCATCAATGAATATGTCCTATCTAGTAGAAAGCTTCCCAGCATTCATCCTGCCCTATTTATGAATGGACTGCAGCTTGCCTTATTGATGTGCAACACCTGCTATCTACCTAAGGTCCTGTTTTCTTCCTGAATTCTTGCCACTCTCCAGAATAGGCTCATGGTTTTGTGTTTAAGATATGTACAACCTTGAAGCTCTGTGACATGACCATGTACTGAATAGCTGAAGGGAATGGGGAGCATCTAAGAAAACTCAGATATCAGTGTGACGAGGAAAGTCTCAGTGAAGAAACCCTGCTTGGGGCCTTTTGTTTACCAATTCTTCTGTTGTCCTGAATGTCAGGAAGGTCTTTTCCTCAGTCCACCACTTTGTGAAGCCTGAAGAAAACAGTTTCCAAATGGAAATGAATGGGCATTACCTGTGGCTCTTTGCTTAATTGCTTTGGAATGGATGTGTCTGAATCAGCCTATTTGCCTTGTGTGAGGGTGTGGCTTAGATTCTCAGCTCCTGATGGATCTAAAGAAAGATCCCAGGTGTACATCCAAAACCAAAATGGCCAAAAAAGCAGTCCTTGGGGATGAAGTCTCTCGCCTCTTCTGTAACTTTCCTGACCTCCATCAAGTCAGAATAGGGATCCTTTGGTTCAAATGAGTTCTTCAAAGCCCTGCAGAGGCTAGCCCATAGTTGCTTGGGTTTTCTCAAGACTCCAATTCACATAAGGAATCCAAACCCCACAGTCAGTTGGCCTCAAATTGAAGAAGCGAAGCAGTATTAATGGGAGGCCTATTTGATCTCTCCTGGTTCACAAGAAGGGTGTCCAGGCCACCCTGACTTTAGGCAAATTAGGTGCAAGAGAGCTTATTTTGGACACGGTCTTGGGCTGTGCCCCTCATGGAAAACTTTTGCCAGAGGTCATTATGAGTGTCTATATGGAAAAAGATGAGCGCCACGTTGGAGTTGGAGTGTTTTGTTTTAAATTGTGGTCATTTGGGTGGCGGTTGGAAGAGATGACTTGGTCCACATGTTCTTGAACTCTGGTGTGATTCCCTTAGAATCTGAGTTCTCAAACTGACCTCAGAGAAGTATTGCTATGAATAGCGTTGAGATTTAAGGAAGCCAGGCATGAGTGTCGCCCTTGGAAACTAAGTTCTAGGCCCAGGATGGCTTTCCACAGAGCACTAGGCCTCTCAGCCAGGATACCACATGATTTTATTCTGAAAGATTTGGCACCCAGAGTTGAGAGTCAAAACTCATATGGACCTCACATTGTAGACCTCAATGGGAATAATATCATGTGATCTTTTGGCCACTCTTTGGGAAGCCTTACCTGTGAGTGTTCTCCAGAGCTTTCATTGAAATTAGCTTCCTAAAAATTTAATGGTTCCTGAAAGAATTGAAACTCACAGTGCCTCCAACTTCATCCTTGAAAAATGGCTAGAAAAATACCATAAAATTTTTGAAATTCCCATCACCAGGTGGCACTGGAGAACATTTGGATGTCCTGTTACTGATCATGAATATACCAGACAGTGCCTTGATTGACTGGGTTTCATGTAAATGGTGTAGAACAGAGATGCCAGTTAGTTGGACTCTGTTGAGTAGTTGGCCTAGAGCAGTGGTGGGCAGGTATGTGATAAAACATCTGTGGTGGGGCCATGTGGATCTTCCATTGGCATCCAAATGGCTTGTGACTGACATGGTGCAGCCAGCAGAACGTTCCATGTAAAGGCAACTTGTTATATGGAGAGTTTTCAGGACATTGTTCAGAATCAGGTTGCTATGGTCAAGGGGGCAAGCTATGTGGGATAGAATCCTGGTTCTTGTATCCTCCTGCAGAACCTGACCCACCACACATGACAGAACTCCCTCTTGCACTGTCACCCAATTGAACTCCTTTTATTTCGTGAAGCAAATACCAAACTCCCAGTGCAGCAGGAAGAAACACCATGAAAATGGAGGATGACCATATGGCTTCACAGTGCACATGGGGAGACCTTTAGCCCCCAGTGGCCCCAGTTTACCTAAAAAGAGAATTTAGCACTGCTGCCTCATGTTCATTGGGAAATAAGAAAGCATGTCCTCCAGGTCTCATAGATGCAGACCAAGCTTTTATGGTCTCACTAGAAAGGAAGCTAAAGCTCCTGACAACAACATATTTTTCAAGTGCCCAATCTCACAGGCAGTTTCTCAAGAAGTCTCTATGCCAGCAGACCTCCATGTTTGTGGAGTGTTTACCCTTTCCCTTACCTTTGGAAACTCCTCTGCCACTTCCAAGGTTGTGGGCTCCTGAGCATATTCCATTCCAGATATTTGTTCACAGGTTTTCTAAATCTTCTCCTCTAATTGTGTCTTACTTGGGGCGAAGGTATTGTCAAGGCATTGTTCTGAATGAGAGTGGGAAGATTTTTGTGTAGCACATATTTACATACACATTGGATTCATTTTTCAATTTTCCATTCGAAATACTGAATCCTTGACACTAACCCATACCCTACTAGATTCTGACTACTAATTCTAATATAATGGAGAAAAATAACCCAAACAGAATAGAAATACTAGCACTTCATAGGAGGCATGGTGTATAGTTGGTCTTCCTATTTGCATGATATAGGGTTGGAGTTGTAAATCTTGTCAATTTTTTGTTGAAAGAGTTCTGCATGTGTTTTTAAAGTTAACCCATATGTGAATTCCTGTCTCCCTTTTTCTGTAGCCAATTCAGCACATGTATTTTTATATGAACATATAGAATCCTACCTGGTATCACACCTGTATTCTTGAGAGGTGGCTAACTTGGCAGATACAAAGTGTGAGAAGAAATCACTCCTCCTAAACGCTTTTGGAACTGATAATTCAAATTATGAGTGAGCTTCTTAGTTAAAAAACATTATACATAAATCCATGTTCAGTAAAATTAATATTTTTGGATCTGTGGATGATATATATTTCACGATGAATTTTAATTGGCATATATATTGCTACTTTTTAATATCTCTGTGTGTATTTTGTATATATATATATATATATATATATATATATATATATATATACACTCTAGATTTGTCAAAATATGAAATATATGTATCTTATTATACACTCCCTAAATTCATTCATGTTCATGTATGTGGTTTTATATTCAACTTTTCATAAGATTATTTTTAGAAATATTCATCCATCTGAAATACATATTTGTTTTATAGTATTGAAAACTCACTTCAGTAAATGGTGCAAACAAATCCTTATATTTTTACAGTAACTGATCCACTTTAACATCAATGCAAGTAGATTCCTATGGGACATGATGTGTATTTTGGCGTTCATTTTTATACAACACTGGTACATTACTATTTCTTCAGTTTATGCACATCTTAGCATATATATTTCATTCACTAGTTAGCAAATTTATAGGCATTTGTTTCACTTTCAGTCACTTCCTGCTCCAGAACACATGTATTTCTCTATGTTTCTTGACTGGTCTATTCATGAGACTTTTTTTCCAAATATATTGTTTTCGATTTCCATAATCAATTTTGAAGAAAAACTCACACACCCTTTATGATTAACCATAACCATAAGATAATCATTAGATATATAACTGGTTGGAATTAATGATTGTATATCAATATAACATTTCTTATATATTTTCAGATATCCATTCAATCCATTATTTAAAGTGGATCTAGTTATATTATTTATTCACAGTATTGTCTATTCATGCATTATGTCTATATTAATAGAAACAGGGTACACCTATTTGTACCCCCATACGAATTTATAAATCTTCAAAATATTGCTCTCAGAAATGGTGGAAGAAATACTCATGTCACCTGATCTACATAGACATTTTATCACAGAAATATTCCGGACACAAAAAGCAAAGGTCACACTTACAATTGTACCAAAGCCTAAATGAAAAGATAGCATCCATTACTAAAATCATCCATGTCCAGGTTGCCTAATGCTCTCAAATATCAATCCTATTGGTGACTACATATTTGTTTCTTCCTAAGATTATATATTCAACTTCAAACCTGTTGAAAATGTCTAACCCTATCACACACTTTATACTTTGCTTGATTTCCTAATGTCTCTATTGATATCTGCTTTCCTACATGTTTTCCCCAGTTCATCATTGTGACTGACTCTTCACATGTGCTGACATTTACATACACTCTCTACCCGAAACCCTATTGCTGAAGAACTTTTGGTCCAAATCCTATGCTCACTCTTCTTTCTAAATCTACCAACTACCTTCCTAATCCTACCGACTATCGGTTTTTGACTGGATGCTCTCTTCAACATTCAATCATCCAAGGTACAAGGTCCGATGCCAGTGTATATTGATTTATCTGAGACATCTGTGCAGCACATAACTCAAAGTTAAGTATCCCACTCAAGTCCCCAATGCCCTTCTGGGCTTCAAATCTTACCTAGATTTCTGCTTTCATACTTATATTTCACATGTATACTCTTGTAAATATCGCAGGTTGCCAATACCATTATTCATCCCGCAGAATGATTCGTAACCCAAATCGAACTTGTTATTAACCCTAACCATACACTGTTCCCTCAATATAACTAACTTAAGAGCAGCGACAGAGTGGGTCTTACAATATAGAAATGTAGAAGATCTTCCACCTGCTTAGAACATCAAAGATCCATGAAGAAATGATCCTTGGAGAAGATGTAGGCAGCTATGTAGGACCTGAGAGAGCAATAGTCATCTTCCATGCAAACAACCTGGTCAGGATGAATTGATGTGTCTGAATCAGCCGCTCTCTTCTTAATGTAGAGAAGATGGACCAAACCAGGCCTCTGTGGAGAGCTGTTCAAGGGTGCCTATGGTTGATATACCATTATAACTTCTGAATGTGTCACAGGATGTTGGGGCAGCCTCTATCTCATGGGAACCTTGGAAGCAACTGTTAGGACAAAGTGGTTACCAAGGCAGTGACCATATTCAGTTCCTGAAAGAAGTGACCTCACTTCACTTCCTTGGTGATGGAATTCTCTGAACTTGGGTTCCAGGAAGCCAGGCACCCAGAGCCAGTCCCACTCCAGACCCAGTGGGCTAACTTGTTTGCTTTTCCCAAAGACATAGTCAGTCTTTCTTGGTACCTGCTGATGTGAGGATGGCCAAATGCCAGCAGAGCTCTGAAGAGGGGCCTTTCCTGAGAAAGCAGGCAGTGGCTCACTGCTGGCTCCTTACAACTTCACGGAGTTGGACATTGAGACCAGATGTGAAACAGGACAAGCCATTTTGGGGGAACATAATATGGCCCACCAGTCAGAAGACACTCCGGATAGTCACAGACCTATTTGGGGGAAGGAAGTGCCTTTGCCGTTGTAGGTGTGAGTTTGTGGTTTTTTCTCATGTTCTGAGAATAGGTAGGAAATGTGGTTTGTTTGGTTTGGAGTGGACTGTTTCTAGTAAGTCGTTTTACATTGTGAGTGTTTCTATGTCTGAGTATCCCACTGTATCCATGGTTGTAGACATTAGAAAAGAGAATGCACCAATGGATGTGTTGTCTCTAGTTGAAAGCTTCCGCAATTCATACTGCGCAATTGATGAATGCACTGCAGCTTGCCTTATGGATGGGCAACATCTACTATCTTCTAAAGTTCCTGTTTTCTACGTGAATTCTGGCCACTCTCCAGAATAGACTCATGGTTTTGTTTCCCAGATATGTAACACCACAAGGCTCTGTGACATGGCCATGTTCTGGATAGCTGAAGGGAATGAGATCATCTCAGAAAACTCAGATATCAGTGTGTGCAGTAAAGTCTCAGTGGAGAAACCCTTCTTGGTCCATTTGCTTAATTCTATTTCTATTACCCTAAATGTCAGAAAGGTCTTTGCCTCAGGCCACCCCTTTGTGTAGCCTGAAAAACACTGTTTTCATATGGAAATGAATGGACCCCACCTCTGGCTCTTTGCTTAATTTCTTTGGAATGGGATGTGTCTGAATCAGCCTCTTGTCCTTGTATGAGGTTGTGGCTTAGATTCTCAGCACCTGATGGATCTAAAGAAAGATCCCATGTTCTTCCAAAACTAAAATGTCCAAAAGAGCAGTCATTGTGGATGAATATTTTTGCCTTCTTGTTTTAGGTTCCTGAACTCCATCAAGTGAGAATAGGGATCCTTTGGGTCAAATGAGTTCTTGAAATCCCTGCAGAGGCTAGCCCATATGTGCTTGGATTTTCTCATGAATCCAAATCACATAAAGAATCTATACCCTACAGCCAGTAGGCTGAAATTGGAGAAGTGGAACACTTTAACAGCAGGAATATTTGATCACTCCTGGTTCACAGGAAGAGTGTCCAGGCCACCATGATTTTAGGCAAATAAGGGGCAAGTGAGCTTATTTTGGACACTACCTTGGGCTCATAGAAACCTCCAGCTAGACGTTATGATGAGTGTCTACATGGAAGAAGATGATGGCCCTGTGGGAGTGTTTTGATTTTAATTGTGGTAATTTTTGTGGCGGTTGGAAGGGATGACTGGGTCCACCTGGGCTTGAACTCTGGTGTGATTCCCCTTAGAGACTGCATTCTGGAATTGACCTCAGAGAAGTATAGCCATGAATTGTGTTGGGATTTTAGGAGGACACACATAAGACTCACTCTTGGAAACTGAGATCTATGCCCAGGGTGGCTTTCCACAGAGGCCTGGGAATCTCAGCCAGGATATCACATGATTTTATTCTGAAAGACTTGGCAGCCATAGATGAGAGTCAAAACATACATGGACCTCACATTGTAGACGTGAATTGGCCTGGCTTTATGTGACCATTTGGTAACTCTTTGAGAAGCCTTGACTTTGAGAGTTCTCCAGAGCTTTCATTGAAATGAACTTTCTCACACTTAATGGTTCCTGAATGAATTGAGACCCACAGTGCCTCTAACTTCATTTTTGAAAAATTGCTAAATAAATACCATGAAATTTTTTAAATTCCCATGACCAGGTGGAACTGCAGAAAATTTGATGTCCTGTTCCTTATCATGTGTATACCAGACAGTGCCTTGTTTAACTGGGTTTCATGAAAATGATGTAGAACACGAGATGCCAGTAATTTGGAGCCTGCTGAGTAGTGGGCCTAGAGCAGTGGTGGGAAGGTGTGTGAAAAAACATCATGGAGGGGCTATGTGGATCTGCCATTGGCTTCCAAATGGCTTGTGACTGATATAGTGCAGACATGAGACCCTTATATGTAAAGGCATCCTGTTATATGGAGAGTTTTAAGGGCAATGTTCAGAATAAGTTTACTATGGTTACTGGGGCAAGCTCTGTGGGATAGAAGCCTGGTTGGTGCATTCTCCTGCAGACCCTGACCCACCACAAGTGACAGAACTCCCTCCAGCACTGTATCCCAAATGAACTTCTTATATTTTGTGAAGCAAATACCAAATTCCCAGTGCAGCAGCAAAAAACACCATGAAAAGTGGAGGATGACCAAATGTCTTCACAGTCCCCAATGGGAGACACTTAGAATCCAGTGGCCACAGTTTACCTACAAAGAGAGAATTGAGCACTGCTGCCTCATGTTCATTGGAATATAAGAAACCATCTCTTCCTGGTCACATAGATGCAGACCCAGCTTTGATGGTCTCACTACGAAGGAAGCTAAAGCTCATGACAGCAACATATATTTCAGGATCCCAAACTCAGAGGCCATTTCCCAAGAATTCTTAGGCCAGCAGAGCTCCTTGTTTGTGGAGTGTTTACCCTGTCCTTTACTTTTGGAAACTCCTCTACCACCTCAAAAGTTGTGAACTCCCGAGCATATTCCATTCCATGTATGTATTCCTAGATTTTTACACTTTTCAACTCTAATTGTGTCTTACTTGGGGCGAAGGTAATGTCAAGGCATTGTTCTGGATGTGAGTGGGAAGATTTTTGTGTAGCACATATTTACATACACATTGGATTCATTTTCCAATTTTCCATTTGAAATACTTAATCCCTGACACTAACCTGTACCCTACTAGTCTCTGACTAATAATCCTAAAATGATGGTGAAAAATAACCCAAAAAGAATAGAAATACAAGCAGTTCAGAGGAGGCATGGTGTATAGTTGGAATTGCTTTTTGCATTATATAATGTAGGAGTTTTAAATCTAGTCAATTTTCTGTTGAAATAGTTCTAGATGTGTTTTTAAAATTAACAAATATGTGAATCCCTGTCTCCCTTTCTCTGTAGCCTATTCAGCACATGTATTTTTATATGCACATATAGAATCCTACCTGATATCACTTTTACACACATGTGAGGTGGCTGAATTGGCAGATGCAAATTGTGAGAAGAGATCACTCCTCCTAAACGCTGTTGGAACTGAAAATTCAACCTACGGGTGAGCTTCCTAGTTGAATAACATTATACATAAATCCATTTCAGTAAAATGAATATTTTTCGATCTTTGGATTATATATATTTGATGAAGATTTTCGATTGGCATATATATTGCTACCTTTTTTTCTTTTATTGGTTGCTCAAAACATTACAAAGCTCTTGACATATCATATTTCATACATTAGATTCAAGTGGGTTATGAAATCCCATTTTTACTCCAAATATAGAATGCAGAATCACATCAGTTACACATCCATATTTTTACATAATGTCTTATTAGTTACTGTTGTATTCTGCTACCTTTACTATGCCCTACTATCCCCCCTCCGCTCCTTCCCATCTTCTCTCTCTACGCTACCTACTGTAATTCATTTCACTTATTGTTTATTTTTCCATTACACTCACAACCTCTTATATGTATTTTTTTGTAACAATAAGGGTCTCCCTCCATTACCATGCAATTTCTCTTTCTCTACCTTTCCGTCCCACCTCATGTCTCTGCTTAATGTTAATCTTTTCTTCATGCTCTTCCTCTCTGCTCTGTTCTTAGTTGCTCTCATTATATCAAAGAAGTCATTTGGTATTTGTTTTTTTGGGATTGGCTAGCTTCACTAAGCATAATCTGCTCTAGTGCCATGCATTTCCCTGCAAATTCCATTATTTTGTCATTTTTTAGTGCTGTGTAATCCTCCATAGTATATAAAAAAAAACTTTTTTTTTTATCCATTCATCTATTGAAGGTAATCTGGGTTGGTTCCACAGTGTAGCAATTGTGAATTGTGCTGCTATGAACATCGATTGGCAGTATCCCTGTAGTACGCTCTTTTAAGGTCTTCAGGGAATAGTGCGAGAAGGGCAATAGCTGGGTCAAATGGTGCTTCCATTCCCGGCCTTCCCAGGAATCTCCATACTGCTTTCCAAATTGGCTGCACCAGTTTCAGTCCCATCAGCAATGTACAAGAGTACCCTTTTCCCCACATCGTCGCCAGCACTTGTTGTTGTTTGACTTCATAATGGCTGCCATTCTCACTGGATTGACATGGTATTTTAGGGTGGTTTTGATTTGCATTTCTCTGACTGCAAGAAATGGAGAGCATTTTTTTATGTACTTGTTGATTGATTCTATGTCCTCCTCTGAGAAGTGTCTGTTCAGGTCCTTGGCCCATTAGGTTATTTGTTATCTTATTGTCTAATTATTTGAGTTCTTTGTATACTTTGTATACTCTGGATATTAGGGCTCCATCTGAAGGGTGAGGAGTAAAAATTTGTTCCCATGATCTAGGCTCCATATTTACCTCTCTTATTGTTTCTCTTTCTGAGAAAAAAATTTTCAGTTTAAGTAACTCCCATTTGTTGATTCTTGTTATTAACTCTTGTGCTATGGGTGTCCTATTAAGGAATTTGGAGCCTGACCATACAATATGTAGATCGGAACCAACTTTTTCTTCTATCAGATGCAGAGTCTCTGATTTGAATCTAGCTCCTTGATCCACTTTGAGTTAACTTTTGTGCATGGCGAGAGAAAGGGATTCAGTTTCATTTTGTTGCATATGGATTTTCAGTTTTCCCGGCACGATTGGTTGAAGATGCTATCCTTCCTCCATTGCAAGCTTTTAGCTCCTTTATCAAATATAAGATAGTTGTAGCTTTTTGGATTAGTCTCTGTGTCCTCCATTCTGTACCATTGGTCCACCCGCCTGTTTTGGTACCAGTACCATGCTGTTTTTGTTATTATTGCTCTGTAATATAGTTTGAAATCTGGTATCGCTATACCGCCTGATTCACACTTCCTGCTTAGAATTGCTTTTGCTATTCTGGGTCGTTTATTTTTCCATATGAATTTCATGATTGGTTTATCTATTTCTACAAAAAATTCATTTGGGATTTAGATTGGCATTTCATTAAACCTACAGACAACTTTTTAGTAATATCGCCATTTTGATGATGTTAGTTCTGCCTATCCATGAACAGGGTATATTTTTCAATCTTCTAAGATCTTATTCTACTTCTCTTTTTAGGGTTCTGTAGTTTGCATTGTATAAATCTTTCACCTCTTTTGTTAGGTTGATTCCCAAGTATTTAATTTTTTATGAGGATATTGTGAATGCAGTGTTTTTCCTCATTTTCATTTCAGAAGTTTTGTCGCTGATATACAGAAATGCCTTTGATTTATGCATGTTGATTTCATTTCCAGCCACATTGCTGAATTCATTTATTAGTTCTAGTAGTTTTTTTCTGTAGACCCTTTTGGGTCTTCTATGTATAGAATCATGTCATCTTCAAATAGTGATAATTTAAGTTCTTTTTTTCCTATTTTTATGTCTTTAATGTCTTTCAACTTTCTAATTGCTCTGGCCAGTTTTTCGAGAACTATATTGAATAGAAGTGGTGATAGAGGACATCCCTGTCTTGTTCCAAATTTTAGAAAGAATGCCTTCAATTTTTCTCCATTCAGAATGATAATAGCCTGAGGCTTAACATAGATAGTTTTTACAATGTCGAGGTATGTTCCTTTTATCCCTAGTTTTTCTAATGTTTTGAACGTAAAGGAATGCTCTACTTTTTCTAATGGTTTTTCTGCATCTATCAAGATCATCTTATGGTTCTTATTTTTAAGTCTATTGATGTTGTGAATAACATTTATTGATTTCCATATATTGAACCCTCCTTGCATCCCAGGGATGAATCCTAGTTGATCATGGTGCACAATTTTTTTGATGTGCCTTTGTATCCAAATCACCAGAATTTTAATGAAAATTTTTGCATCTAGGTTCATCAGAGATATTGGTCTGTTGTTTTCTTTCATTGAGGTGTCTTAGTCTGGTTTCAGAAGCAGGGTGATGTTGGCCTCATAGAATGAATTTGGCAGAGCTCCCTGTTTTTCTATTTTCTGAATAACTTGAAAAGTATTGGTATTAATTCTTCTTTAAAGGTTTTGTAAAACTCCGCTGTATACCCATCCGATCCTGGGCTTTTCTTGGTTGGTAGTAGTTTGATTGCCTCTTCTATTTCATCGATTGATTTTGGTCTGTTCAAATTGTGTGTATCCTCCTGACTCAGTCTAGGCAAATCATATGACTTAACAAATGTATCAATGTCTTCACTATTTTCTATTTTATTGGAATATAGGTTTTCGAAATAATTTCTAATTGTCTTCTGTATTTATGTAGCATCTGTTGTGATATTGCCTTTTTCATCCCGTATGTTAGTAATTTGAGTTCTCTCTCTTCTTCTCCTCGTTAGCATGGCTAAGGGTCTGTCAATCTTATTTATTTTTTCGAAGAACCAACTATTAGTTTTGGTAATTTTTTAATAGTTTCTTTTGTTTCAATTTCGTGATTTACTCTCTGATTTTAATAATTTCTTGACTTCTGCTACATTTGCTGTTGTTTTGCTCTTCCTTTTCTAGGGCTTTGAGATTAAGTGAGAGCTCATTTATTTGTTGTTTTTGTTTTTTTCTTTTTTTGAGGAATGACCTCCAGGCGATGAATTTGCCTCTTGAATCTTGTTTCATTGTGTCCCATTGAATCTGATATGTTGTGTCTGTATTTTCATTTATCTCTAAGAATTTTTTGATTTCCTCCTTTATGTCTTCTGTAACCCATTGATCATTCAGTAACATATTGTTCATTTTCCATGTGATGTAGGATTTTTCCTTCCTTCTTTTACCGTTGGTTTCCAGTTTCATTCCATTGTGATCAGAAAAAAATTCATGGTATTATCTCCACCCCTTTATATTTACTGAGTGTTGCCCTATGGCATAATATATGGTCTATTTTTGAGAAGGATCCATGTGCTGGTGAGAAAAAAGTATATCCACTTGATGATGGTTGATATATTCTATATATGTCAGTTAAGTCTAGGGTATTGATTGTGATATTGAATTCTATATTTTCTTTATTCAACTTTTGTTTGGAGGATCTGTCCAATGGTGAGAGAGGTGAGTTGAAGTCTCCCATAATTATTGTGTTGTGGTCTATTTGATTCTTGAACTTGAGGAGAATTTGTTTTATAAATGTTGCAGCACCATTATTTGCTGCATAAATATTGATAATTGTTATGTCTTGTTGGTGAATGGTTCCTTTCAACAGTATATAATGTCCTTCCTTATCCCTTTTGATTAAATTAGTCTTGAAGTCGATTTTATTCCATATGAGGATGGCCACCCCTGCTTGCTTACAAGGACCGTGTGCATGGTATAAATTTTCCCAACCTTTCACCTTCAGCCTGTGTATGTCTTTTCCATTCAGATGTGTCTCCTGGAAGCAACATATTGTTGGATTTGTTTTTTTTAATCCACGTTACAAGTCTATGTCACTTTATTGGAGAGTTTAAGCCATTAAAGTTTAGAGTTAGTATTGATATATGGTTTGTATTGCCACCCGTCTTTGATTATTTATCTTTTTTTTAATTTAGTTTGTTTATCCATGATTAACTTTTCCCCCGCCCTCTGTCATTAATGAGGCACTTCCCACTGATGGTTTTCTTTGTTGATATTCATTTTTTCCTCGTGTAGTGTTTTCCTTAAGATGCTTTGCAATGCTGGTTTTCTGGCTGCAAGTTCTTTTAGCTTTTGTTTATCACGAAATGTTTTTATTTCGTTGTCTTACCTGAAGCTTAATTTTGCTGAATACAGATTTCTTGGTTGGCATCCATTGTTTTTAAGTGTTTGAAATACGTTGTTCCAGGATCTTCTCACTTTCAGCGTCTGTGATGAAAAATCTGTTGTTAACATTTTTGGTTTACCCCTGATTGTAATCTGCCTCCTTTCTCTTGTAGCTTTTAATATTTTCTCTTTGTTCTGTATATTGGATATCTTCATAACAATGTGTCTTGGCATTGGTCTACTGTGATTTTGTGTGCTCGGTGTCCTGTAAGCATCTACAATTTTTTTTATCCGTTTCCATTTTTATTTCTGGAAAGTTTTCTGTAATTATTTCATACAGCAGGTTACTCATTCCCTTGGTTTGAATCTCTGTACCTTCCTCTATCCAGATGACTCATTAGTTTTTTTTTTTCTTATGTTATCCCATATCTCTTGGATGTTTTTCTCATGACTTTTTACCAGCATTTCTTTGTTGGCTAGACTTTTTTCAAGATGATATATTTTGTCTTCATTATCTGACATTCTGTCTTCTACTTGCTCCACTCTGTTAGTGATACTCTCAATTGAGTTTTTAATTTGTTTTATCATTTCCTTCATTTCTAGAATTATTGTTTGATTTTTTTTATAATCTCTATCTCCTAATTAAGATGCTTAATTTCTTTTTATATCTGTTTATGTAATTCATTTTCAATGTGTTCTTTCACTGTTTGGTTTTGATGTCTCGTATCCTCTTTAAGGTTCCATTCCATCTGTCTAAGGTATTTCTTGAGTTCTTTATATGACCATTTTTCTGATGACTCTAGGTCCTTCTGAATATTTAGGCTGTCCATCATTGTTTGTACTCCTTTTCTTCCTTGCTTTTTTATGCTGCTCATGTTACTTCTTGTTTTGTTTGACTGCTGAGTTACTGCTTACTCTTATAAATTTATTTGATGCTTGGGAGGAAAGATATTAGAAGGGAAGGGAAGAAGTCACTAAAGAGAATGAGAGTAGACAGGTAGAATTCAAGGAAGGGAGAATAAGAAAATTGAAAAGAAATGAAAAGACAAAAGAAAAAAATAGAAAATAAAGAAAGAAAAAAAATTTAAATAATAATTATAATTAAAAAATGAAAATTAAAATTTAAAATAATATTAATAATAATAATGATAAAATAAAAAATAAAAAAATAAAAACATTAAAAAAGTTAAAGAACAACAACAACAAAAATGAAAATGAAAGAAATATAAAAAATATAAATTAAAAAAATAATAATAATACATGCAGTCATAGAGTTCAATTAACTTCTCTTTCAGTATGTGGAGCTGTGTGCACTGGGCCAAGCTCCTCCTCTGAATAAGTGGGAACCAATCACTGTGCAGCAGCTCTTCCTCCCAGACTTGGCGGATCTCCAATCCTGAGTGCCTAGGGCCTTCTCTTGTGCTTCCTCAAGCCATGCCCTGATCACCTGTGACGCTCACCACAATAGTGGTTACAAGCCAGAACTCTACTCCTGGCAGCCCTGTTTTCATGAACGCCTGTGCACACTCTCCCTGTTTGCCTCCCTCAGACCCTATGTTTGTAGAGCTTGGGGCTGAGGACCCCCAGCGAATTTTCTTGCCCTCTGGGAGCCACGCCACCGGTACGTGGTGTAAGAGACCTCAATTGTCAGCACTTGTGGGATCAGGAGCCCGGAATTCCACGCCGCTAGTCCCGAGCCAATCCTGATTCCCTAGGTCTGGCTATCGCGCTCACGGGAGAGCTGGGAGAGGCCCTTACGGCAGAGCTGGGAGGGGCCCTTAAGGTTTCCCCGCTGTGTTGAGAGAGATGGCTAGGGGATTACACACCTGTCACGCTGGTTTCAATGAAGTTATCTCCTCTGCCCGTGACATCATTTCTATGCTATGGTGGTATCCCATGCAAATGGTGACCGTTTGTTCCCTTTGCAAGGTAACCAACGCAACGGGTGGGTCCTGACTCTCTCTCCCAAGCGCCGTTTCAATCCTGTGGCCACTGCCTTTGAAGGCTTGGTTGGCTTTTACCTCTGAAAGTTCAGAAGGGCCGAACAGTTATTTCAGAGGGATCTTAGTGCTGAGTCACGAGAACCAGGCAAACCGGAGGTTGAATGCAGCCGATCCAGGCTCGGTGTGTGTTCTGAGGGGCCCAGAATGTTCGCACCAGATCCACATTAGGTCAACATTGCCTAGTGATTCTGAGCAAACAGCATTTAGACAGTTTACGACTCCCGATGCCCGCGCAGCTGAAGAGGTCAGAGACTTGATTTTTCCATGCCTGCCTTCATGATGGATTTCCTGTATTGCTACTTTTTTATATCTGTGCATGTGAGTGTGTATGTATGAGAGTGTATATATATATATATACACTCTCCAGATTTTTTAAAATATGAAATATATGTGTCTTATTATACACTCCCTAAATTCATTCATATTCATATATGTGTATTTATAATCAACTTTCCACAAGATTATTCTCAGAAATAATCATCCACCTGAAATACATATTTGTTTTCTAGTACTGAAAACTAAATTCAGTGAAAGGTGCAAACAAAACCTAATATTTCTACAGTTACTGAGCTAGTTTAACATCAATGCAAGTATATTCTTAGGGGACATGATGTGTATTTTGATTTTCATTTTTATTCAACACTTATACGTTACGATGTCTTCAGTTTATGCACATCATAAGATATATATTTCATTCAAAAGTTAGAAAATTTATAGGCATTTGTTTCACGATCAATCACTTTCTGATTCAGAACACATGATTCTTCTATGTTTCTTGACTGGTCTTTTCATGAGACTTCTTTCCAAACACATTATTTTCGTTTAACATCATCACTTATAAAGCAAAACTCAAACACCCTTCATGATAAACCATAATCCTAATATTACCATTAGATATATAACTGGTTGAAATGAATGATTATATATCAATATAAGATTTCTTATATATTTTCAGATTTCAATTCAATCCATTATTTAAAGTGGAACCAGATACATTATTTATTCATATTATCGTCTATTCATGCATTATCTCTATATTCATAGACACAGGGTACACCTCTTTGTACCCCTAATACTAATGTATATGTCTTCAAAATATTGCTCCCAGACATGGTGAAAGAAATACTCATGTTACCTGATCTACATATACATTTTACCACCGAAATATTCTGAACAAAAAAAAAATGTAAAGGTCACACTTATGATTGTACCAAAGCCTAAAAGGAAAGTGAACATGGATAAGTAATAACATCCGTGTCCAGGTTGCCTAATGCTCTCAAATGTCAATCCCATTGGTGACAACATATTTGTTTTTTCCTATGATTATATATTCAAACTCAACCCTGTTGAAAATGTCTAATCCTATCACTCATTTATACTTTGCCTGATTTCGTTATGTCTCTATTGATACCTGCTTTTCTACATAATTTCCCCAGTTCATCATTGTGAAAGACTCTTCACATGTACTGACATTTACATTCACTCTCTAAACGAAACCCTATTGCTAAAGAAGCTTTTTATTCCAAATCATATTCTCACTCTTCTTCCTAAACCTACCGACTATCTTTCTAATCCTACCGACTATCCCTTTTTAACTGGATGTTCTCTTCTACATTCAATCATCCAAGGTACAAGGTCCTATGCCATTGTATATCGATTTAACTGAGACAATTGTACAGAACGTAATTCAACACTATGCATCCCAATCAAGGGCCCAATGCCCTTCTGGGCTTCAAATCTTTCTTAGATTTCCGTTTTCATACATATATTTCACTTATATATTCTTATAAATATCGCAGGTACCCAATCCCTTTATTCATCCTGCAGAATGATTCCTAACCCAAATCAAACATATAATGAACCCTAACCATACACTAACTTTACCGAAGAGCAGGGACAGAGTTGGTTTTAAAATACAGGAATGTAGGGTATCTTCACCTGCTGAGAACCTCAAATGTTCATGCAGAAATGATCCCTGGTGAAGATGAAGGCAGCTATGAAATACCTCAGAAAGCAAAAGTCATCTTCCATGGCAGTCATCCTGGTCGGGTTGAAGGGTTGTGTCTGAATCACTCTCTCTTCTTAATGTATACAAGATGGACCAAACCAGTTCTGTGTGGAGAGCTGTTCCGGGGTGCTTATGATTGATATAACATTCTAACTTGTGAAAGTGTTACAGGAAAACAGGGGCAGCCTCCACCTAAAGGGACTTTTGGAAGCAACTGTTAGGGCAAAGTGGTTGCCAAGGCAGTGATGTAATTCAGATCCTGAAGGAAGTGACCTCACCTCACTTCCTTGGTGATGAAACTCTCTGAACTTGGGATCCAGGAAGCCAGGAACCCAGACACAGTCCCTGTCCCAGTCCCAGGGGTCTCATATGTTTGGATTTACCAAGGACAGAGTCAGTCTTTCTTTGAACCTACAGATGTGAGGATGGCCAAATGCCAGGAAACCTTTGAAGAGGGGCTTTTCCTCAGAAAGCAGGTAGTGTCTCACCACTGGCTCTTGACAACTTCACAGAGTTGGCCAAGCAGACCAGAACTGAGACAGGAGAGTTCATTTTGGGGAAACATAGTATGGCCCACCAGTCAGAGGACACTCCGGAGAGTCACAGACCTACTTGGGGGAAGGAGGTGCCTTTGTGGGTGTGGGTGTGATTTTGTGGTTTTGTCTCAAGTTCTCAGAATAGGTGGGAAAGGCAGTTTGTTTGGTTTGGAGTGGACTACTTTTAGTAAGTCCTTTGACAAGGCGAGTGTCTGTGTATCCCACTGTGTTCATGATTGTAGACATTAGAAGAGAGAAGGCATCAATGGATGTTTCCTGTCTACTAGAAAGCTTGCCAGCATTCATTGTGCCCAATATATGAGTGGAATCAGGCTTGCCTTATGGATGGGCAACACCTACTAGCTTCATAATTTCCTGTTTTCTCCTTCAATTCTGGCAACACTCCAGAATAGTATCATGGTTTTGTGTCCAAGATATGTACCACCTCCAATATCTGTGACATGGCCATGTACTAGATAGTTGAAGGGAATGGCTAGCATCTCAGAAATCTCAGATATCAGTTGACCAGGAAAGTCTCAGTGGAGAAACCCTGCTTTGGTCCTTTTGCTTACCTATTGTTCTGTTGCCCTGAATGTCAGGAAGAACTTTGCCTCAAGCCACCACTTTGTGAAGCCTGAAGAAAACAGTTTTCAAATGCAAATGAATGGGCATCACGTGTGGATCCATGCTTAATTGCTTTGAAAAGGGATATGTCTGAATCAGTCTCTTGGCCCTGTGTGAGGCTGAGGCTTAGATTCTCAGCACCTGATGGATCTAAAGATACATCCCATGCATTCATCGAAAACCAAAATGGCAAAAAGATCAGATATTGTTGATTAACTCTCTTGCCTTCCTCTGGTAGGTTCCTGACATCCATCAAGTGAGAACAGGGATCCTTTGGGTCAAATGAGTTCTTCAAAACCCAGCAGAGGCTAGCCCATAGGTGCTTGTTTTTCTCATGACTCCAATTCACTTAAAGAATCTAAACCTCAAAGTCAGTAGGCCTCAAGTTGGAGAAGCTAAGCAGTATTAAAGGAAGGCCTATTTGATCACTTCTGGTTTACAGGAAGGGTGTCCATGCCACCCTGACTTTAGGCAAATGAGGTGCAGGAAGCTTATTTTGGACACTGACGTGGGCTGCTCCCCTCATGGAAACCTCCAGCCACAGGTTATGATGAGTGTATATATGGAAGAAGATTTGGGCCATGTGGGAGTGTTTGGGATTTAATTGTGGACATTTGAATGGTGGTTTGAAGAGATGACTGGGTCCACGTGGGCTTGCACCCTGGTGTGATTCCCCTTAGAGACTGAGTTGTGGTACTGATCTCAGAGAAGTATTGCCATGAATTGTGTTGGGATTTTAGATGGCCATGCATGAGAGTTGCCCTTGGAAAGACATCTAGGCCCAAGTTGACTTTCCACAGATCACAGGGAATCTCAGCCATGATATCACATGATTTTATTCTTAAAGACTTGGCAGCCATTTTTGAGAGTCAAAACACACATGGACCTCACATTGTAGACCTCAATGGGGCTGGCTTAATCTGACATTTTGGCCACTCTTTGGGAAGCCTTGCCTGTGAGAATTCTCCATAGTTTTCATTGAAATGAACTTGCTCACCATTTAATGGTTCCTGAATAAATTGAAACCCACAGTGCCTCCAACTTCTTCCTTGAAAATTGGCTAGATAAATACCATAAAAATTTTTGAAATACCCATGACTGGGTGGCACTGGAGAACATTTGGATGTCCTGTTGCTGATCATGAGTATGTAAGACAGTGCCTTGATTGACTTGGTTTTATGAAAATGGTGTAGAACAGAGATGCCAGTAAGTTGGATCCTGTTGAGTAGTTGTCCTAGAGCAGTGGTTGGCAGGTGTGTGATAAAACATCTGTGTTGGGCCATGTGGATCTGCCATTGTCTTGCAAATGGATTGTGACTGACATTTTGAAGCCAGTAGACTCTTATATGTAAAAGCATATTGTTATATGGAGAGGTTTCAGGGCAATGTTCAGAATCAGGTTGCTATGGTCAATGGGGCAAGCAATGTGGGATAGAAGCCTGGTTGGTGCATTCTCCTGCAGAACCCGACCCACCACAATTGACAGAACTCACTTCAGCACTGTGTCCCTGTTGAACTCCTTGTATTTCATGAAGCAAATTCCAAACTCCCAGTGCAGCAGCAAGAAACACCACGAATAGTGGAGGATGACCAAATGGATTTACAGTCCACACGGGGAGACACTTAGACCCCAGTGGCCACAAGTTACATACAAATAGAAAATTCAGCACTGATGCCTCATGTTCATTGGAAAATAAGAAACAATGTCATTCATGTCACATAGATGAAGACCCAGCTTTGATGGTCTCACTCCAAATGAAGCTAATGCTCCTGACAACAGCATATATTTCATTGCCCAACCTTAGAGGCAGTTTCTCCAGATGTCAGGCTGGCAGAACTTCATGTTTGTGGAGTGTTTACCCTGTCCCTTAGTTTTGGAAACTCCTCTACCACCTCCAAATTTGTGAACTCCTGAGCATTTTCCATTCCACATATGTATTCACACATTTTCTAACTCCTCTCCTCTAATTGTGTCTTATGTGGGGCGAAGGTAATGTCAAGGCATTGTTATGAATGAGAGTGGGAAGTTTTTTGTGTAGCACATATTTGCATATACATTGGATACATTTTCAAATTTTCCTATCGAAATACTGAATCCCTGACACTAACACATACCCTAATAGACTTTGACTTCTAATCCTAATATTATGGAGAAAAATAACCCAAACAGAATAGAAATACAAGAGGTTCACAGGAGGCATGGTGTATAGTTGGACTTGCCTTTCGTATGATAAATGGTAGGTGTTATAAATCTAGCGAATTTTAATTGAAATAGTCCTCCATGTGTTTTAAAAGTTAACAAATATGTGAATAACTGTCTCCCTTTCTCTGTAGCCTATTCATCACATGTATTTTTATATGCACATATCGAATTCTACCTGGTATAACTCGTACATTTTGTGAGGTGGCTGGCTTGGCAGATACAAATTGTGAGAAGAGATCACTCCTACTAAATGCTGTTGGAACCAAAAATTCAAGATACGGGTGAGCTTCTTAGTTGAACGACATAAATCCATGTTCATTAAAATGAATATTTTTGGATCTGTGGATGATATATATTTCATGGTGAATTTCGATTGGCATACATAATGCTACTTTTTTAATGTCTCTGTGTGTATGTATATATATATATACATATATATATATATTTTTTTTTCACTCTGCAGATTTTTCAAAATATGAAGTATATTTTTCTTATTATACACTCCCTAAATTCATTCATATTCATGTATGTGGATTTATAATCAACTTTTCAAACGATTTTTCTCAGAAATATTCATCCACCTGAAATACTTATTTGTTTCCTAGTACTGAAAACTAACTTCAGGGGATCATATGATGGCTGCGAAGGGAGTGCATCACCCCCATATACCGCATCACTGTGCGGGAGAATGACGAGTTAGAATGGCTAAAACCTATCTTGTTAGAAATTTCCAGCAAAATTGTGGTTCTCCAAAACCTAGTGTACTAATTTCCATCTCACGAGGATCAGCTACGGGAACTCAAACGCGAGTGATTTGTCCTCACAGAAGGTCATGTGGCTTATTCAGGAAATCGCTCCGTGGCTAGAGTCTGTGGTGCGTGCTGGGAAACGACGAGATAGATACTGTGGGCTCCTGCCAGGTATGCAATCACTGTGCTCAGTGCTGAATTCTGGGTTTGAGACGGGGAAGCATGCAGTCCAACTCGTTTCTCCGCACCAGTCAGACCACAGAGGAACCCAGCGGCCACCATCTTGGAGAGGTGACGTCACCATCCCTGTTTTCGACTGATCGCAGCTTATTCAGCTATAGAACCGGTAATTTCAGGATGCCATTCACCTTTGTCTTGCAGACAAATTACTCAGGCTCAGTGCTAGAGAACCCGCAGAAACTGCGTCTTGGAGCCTGCTTCTATTAGAACATACACCGAGCCCAGAGCGGCCGAATTCCACCTCCCGGAACTGATCTGGCCCTGGGCTAAAGAACCTGCGGAAACTGCTTCTCGGTCCGGGTCTTGCTGAATACTGTGGAGGTAAATATCAACCGAGCCTTCATAGGGAGTGCAACAGGATTGAGACGGGGCTTGTGAGTGCCGGTCAGAACTCACCCATTGCTTTAGTCACCCAGCAAAGGGAACAAAATGCTGCCTTTTGCATGGGATACCAACATGGCAGAGATCTGATGTCATCAGAAAGCAGCAGAGGAGATAACTTCATTGATACCATCGGTGACAGAAACAGTTGGTCTCCTGGTAAAGAAAGTGAGTCACAAACACCCGGGTCTCTCTCACTTTGTCATCAAGCCAGAGGGGCAGAGCAGAGCCTCCGCCCACGCCCGGAACAGGCCCAGCGACACACCTGCATGGTAGTCACGTCACCCCAATTGGAATAGAGGCAGAGCAGAGCCGCCGCCCTTGCCCAGAACAGGCCCAGTGACCCGCAGGCGTGGTAGTCAAATCACCCGAATTGGAATAGTTGCAGAGCAGAGCCTTCTCCCTCACCTAGTACAATCCCAGTGGCCCACCGGCATGGTAGTCAGGTCACCCCAATATTAGTAGGGGCAGAGCAGAGCCTTCGCCCGCACCCAGAACAGGCCCAACAACCTGCCGGCATGGTAGTCACGACCCCCCAAATGGAGTAGTGGCAGAGCAGAGCCATCACCCGCACCCGCAAGGTAGGCACACCTGCACCTGACTGGCAGAAGAGGCCCATCGCCCTGCCGGAGCAGCAGACACTTCACCCCATTTGGAATAGGAGCAGAGCAGATCCGTTGCCCGTGCCCGCAAGGTAGGCAGACCTGCGACAAACTGGCGGAACAGGCCCAGCAACACACCTGCATGGTAGTCACGTCACCCCAATTGGAGTAGGGGCAGAGCAGAGCCGCCGCCAGCACCTACAAGGTAGGCAGACCTGCGACTGATCGGCAGAACACCCCAGGGGTCCACGGGCCTGGTAGACACGTGACACCAATTGGAGGAGGGGCAGAGCAGAGCCGCCTCCCGCGCCTGCATGGTAGGCAGACCTGCAACCGATCAGGAAAACAAGCCCAGCGGCCCGTCAGCAAGGTAGTTAGATCACCCTAATTGGAGGAGCAGCACAGCCCCCCTGCGCCCATGCAAGGGAGACTTTGCAACTATACAAGAGCAATATAAATATATAGGAGGAAAATTTCAAAATCACAACAGTTTCACCAAGCAGAAAGAAAAGCGAGCAGTATGATAAGACAAGGAAAAAAGGACCACAAGCAATGCAGGTCAGCACAACTTTAGAAGAGGTAATAGCTGCAGTAAATGGAATGTCAGATAAAGAACTCAGGATATACATGCTTCAGATGATCTGGAGTCTCAAGGAAGACATTAGACAGCAAAATCAGACAATGAAAAATCACTTCGACAATGAATTACATAAACAAATCCAAGAAGCAAAAGATCAGCTATACAGGGAGATAGAGGTTGTAAAAAATAACAAACAGAAATCCTAGAAATGCAGAAAGCAATAAACCAACTTAAAAACTCAATTGAGAATACTACCAGCAGAGTAGAACACTTAGAAGATAGAACATCAGACAATGAAGACAAAGTATTCCAACTTGAAAAGAACATAGACAGCTCAGCAAGACTGTTAAGAAACCATCAACAGAATATCCAAGAAATACGGGATAACATAAAGAGACCAAACTTAAGAGTCATTGGAATACAGGAAGGTATAGAGGTCCAAACCAAAGCAATGAGCAATGTATTCAATGAAATAATACGAGAAAACTTCCCAGACTTGAAGAATCAGACTGACTCCCAAGTCCTAGAAGCCTACAGGACGCCGAATGTGCAAAATCATAAGAGATCCACACCTAGACACATTATAATGAAGATGCCCAACGTACACAATAAGGAGAGAATTTTAAATGCTACAAGAGAAAAAAAAAAGCAGATTACATTTAGGGGTAAACCAATCAGGATAACAGCTGATCTTTCAACACAGACTCTGAAAGCTAGAAGATCCTGGATTAACATTTTTCAAACACTGAAAGAAAATGGATTCCAACCAAGAATTGTGTATCCAGTAAAATTAAGCATCAGGATGGAAGATAAAATCATAACCTTCTATGTTAAAAAAAAAGTTAAAATAAATTGTAGCTAGAAAACCATCTCTTCAAAACATCATCGGCAAAATATTACAGGAAGAGGAAATGGAAAACAACAATAAAAACCAACAGTGGGAGGTAGTACAGTAAAAGGGGGAAATAATCAATGTAGAAAACAATCCATGTTTAATAACATAAATAAACAAATAGGGCTGGAAGAACAACCATTATCTCAATAATAACCGTAAATGTTAATGGCTTAAACTCACCAATTAAGAGACACAGGCTAGTAGAATGGATCACAACACAAGACCCAATAATATGCTGCCTACAGGAGACGCATTTGATAGGAAAAGACATACATAGACTGAAGGTGAAAGGTTGGGAAAAATCATATCACTTATATGGACTTCGGAAACAAGCAGGAGTGTCCATACTCATATCAAATAAAATAGATTTCAAGCCAAAGTTAATCAAAAGGGATAAAGAGGGACACTACATACTGCTCAAGAGAACCATACACCAACAAGACATAACCATTATAAATATATATATGCCCCAAACAATGGTGCAGCTATGTCCATCAAACAAACTTTTTTCAAGATCAAGAGTATAATAGACCACCATACAATAATCATGGGAGACTTCAACACACCTCTCTCACCACTGGACAGGTCTTCCAAACAAAAGTTGAAATAGAAAACTATAGAACTCAATAACACAATTAATAACCTAGACTTAATTGACATATATCGAATATACTCCTCAACATCAAGCAGTTACATTTTTCCTCAGCAGCACATGGATCCTTCTCAAAAATAGATCATATATTATGTCACAGGGCAATTCTTAGACAATATAAAGAAGTAGAGATAATACCATGCATCTTATCTGATCATAATCTAATATAAACTAAAAATCAATGATAAACGAAGGAAGGAAAAATCATGCATCACTTGGAGAATGAACAATAGGTTACTGAATGATCAATGGGTTATAGAAGACACCAAGGAGGAAATTAAAAAATTCTTAGAGATAAATGAAAACACAGGCACAACATATCAGAATCTATGGGACACACTGAAATCCGTTCTAAGAGGAAAATTCATTGCTTGGATTTCATTCCTTAAAAAAAGAAAAAAAAACAAAAACAAATAAATGATGTCATACTTCATCTCAGAATCCTAGAAAAAGAAGAGGAAAACAACAGCAAAATAAGTAGAAGGTAAGATTTAATTAAAATCAAAGCTGAAATTAATGAAATCGAAACAAAAGAAACAATTGAAAAAATTGAGAAAACTAAAAGTTGGTTCTTTGAAAAAATAAATAAAATCGACAGACCCTTAGCCATGCTAATGAAGAGAAGAAGAGAGAAAACTCAAATTACTAGCATACGGGATGAAAAGGGCAACATCACATGTTAAGGTATATAAACAAGTCAGGATGGCACCTGGTATTTTGCCAGAGAAATGTTAGGGTCTGTAAACAAGTCTGGATGGCGCCTGGAAAAATGCCATAGAGAGTGGTTTGTGAAGTAACAAAAGCAAGCCATTAAGTGTGGAGATTCCTTATTGGTTCACTGCTGGATCTATTTTATGCTAATTAGATAAGCTATATAAAATGTATAAATATCGCTCAGATGCTACAATAAACGGCTTCCATTCCTGCTGTATCAATCTACACAAGTTATTTGTCACCCCCTGGCAATCACAGCAGATATTTCTGAAATACAGAAGATAATCAGAAATTAATTTGATTCGTTATACTCCAATATAATAGAAGATAGTGAAAGCATCGAAAAATTTCTTAAGTCATATGATCTGTCCAGATTGAGTCAGGAGGATATAGACAACCTAAACAGACCAGTATCAATTGAGGAAATAGAAGAAACCATCCAAAGATTACCAACTAAGAAAAGACCAGGACAGTATGGGTATACAGCAGAGTTTTACAAACCCTTTAAATATGAACTAATACCAATACTTTTCAAGCTATTTCAGGAAATTGAAAAAGAGGGAGATCTTCCAAATTCATTCTACCAGGCCAATATCACCCTGATTTCTACACCAGACATAAACACTTCAAACAAAGAAAACTACAGACCAATATCCCTAAGGAATCTAAATGCAATAATCCCTAATTAAATTCTGGTGAATCAGATACAAAAACATATTAAAAAAATTGTGCACCATGATCAAGTAGGATTCATCCATGGAATACAAGGCTTGTTCAATATACGAAAATCAATAAATGTTATTCACCACATCAATAGACTTAAAAATAAGAACCATATGATCATCTCGATAGATGCACAAAAAGCATTCGACAAAGTACAGCATTCCTTTATCTTCAAAACTCTAGAAAAACTAGGAATAACAGGATCATACCTCAATATTGTAAAAGCAATCTATGCTAATCCTCAAGCTAGCATCATTCTGAATCTAGAAAAATTGAAGGCATTCCCTCTAAAATCTGGAAAAAGAATGGGATGCCCTCTCTCACTACTTCTGTTCAATACAGTTCTCGAAACACTGGCCAGAGCAATTAGACAGACGGAAGAAATTAAAGGCATAAAAATAAGAAAAGAACAACTTAAATTATTACTATTGCAGATGACATGATTCTATACCTAGCAGACCCAAAAGGATCTACAAAGAAACTAATAGAGCTAATAAATGAATGCAGCAAAGTGGCAGGATATAAAATCAACACGCATAAATCAAAGGCATTCCTCTATATCAGGGACAAATCCTCTGAAATGGAAATGAGAACAACCACTCCATTCACAATATCCTAAAAAAAAAAGATGGGAATCAACCTAACAAAAGAGGGGAAAGTCTCATACAATGAAAACTACACAACCCTAAAGAGAGAAATATAAGAAGATCTTAGAAGATGTAAAAATATACCCTGTTCATGGAAAGGCAGAACTAACATCATCAAAATGGTGATATTACCAAAATTTCTCTATAGGTTTAATGCAATGCCAATCAAATCCCAAAGGCATTTCTTGTAGAAATAAAGAAAGCAATCATGAAATACATATGGAAAAATAAAAGTTCCAGAATAGCAAAAACAATGCTAGGCAGGAAGTGTGAATCAGGCGGTAGAGCGATACCAGACTTCACACTATACTACAGAGCAATAGTAACAACAATAGCATGGTAGTGGTACCAAAACAGGCTTGTGGACCAATGGTACTGAATAGAGGACACAGAAACCAATCCACAAAACTACAACTATCTTATATTTGATAAAGGGGCTAAAAGCAAGCAATGGAGGAAGGATAGCATCTTCAACAAATGGTGTTGGGAAAACTGGAAATCCATATGTAACAAATTGAAACTGAATCCCTTTCTCTTGCCATGCACAAAAGTTAACTCAAAATGGATCAAGGAGCTTGATATCAAATCAGAGACACAGTGTCTGATAGAAGAAAAATTTGCTTACGATGTACATACTGTGGGGTCGGGCTCCAAATTCCACAATAGGACACCCATAGCACAAGAGTTAATAACTAGAATCAACAAATGGGACTTACTCAAACTAAAAAGTTTTTTCTCAGCAAAAGAAACAATAAGAGAGGTAAATAGGGAGCCTACATCCTTTGAAGAAATCTTTACTCCTCACACTTCAGATAGAGCCCTAATATCCAGAGTATACAAAAAACTCAAAAAATTAGACAATAAGATAACAAATAACCCAATCAACAAATGGGCTGAGGACCTCAACAGACACTTATCAGATGAGGACTTACAATCAATCAACAAGTACATGAAAAAATGCTCACCATCTCCAGCAGTCAGAGAAATGCAAATCGAAACCACCCTAAGATACCATCTCACTCCAGTAAGATTGGCAGCCATTATGAAGTCAAACAACAAGTTCTGGCAATGATGTGGGGAAACAGGTACACTTCTACATTGCTGGTGGGACTGCAAATTGGTGCAGCCAATTTGGAAAGCAGTATGAAAATTTCTTGGAAAGCTGGGAATGGAATCACCATTTGACCCAGCTATTTCCCTACTCAGTCTATTCACTAAAGACATAAAAACAGCATGCTACAGGGACACTGCTACATCGATGTTCATAGCAGAACAATTCACAACAGCAAGACTGTGAAACCAACTTAGATAACCTTCAATGAAAGAATGGATAAAATACTGTGGCATTTATACACAATGGAGTATTACTCTGCATTGAAAAATAAAAAAAAAATCATAGAATTTGGAGGGAAATGGATGGCATTAGAGCAGATTATGCTAAGTGAAGCTAACCAATCCTTAAAAAACAAATGCCAAATGTCATCTTTGATATAAGGAGAGTAACTAAGAACAGAGGAGAGATGAAGAGCATGACAAGATGATTAACATTAAAGCGGGATGAGAGGTGGAAAGGAAAGGGAGAGAGAAGGAAAATTGCATGGAATTGGAAGGAGACCCTCAGGGTTATACAAAATTACATACAAGAGAAAGTGAGGGGAAAGAGAAAAATAATACAAGGGGGACAAATTTATTACAGTAGAGGGGGTAGAGAGAGAAGAGGGGAGGGGCGGGGAGGGGAGGGGGGATAGTAGAGGATAGGAAAGGCAGCAGAATTCAATAGACACTAGTATGGCAATATGTGAATCAATAGATGTGTAACTGATGTGATTCTGTAATCTGTACACGGGGTAAAAATGGGAGTTTATAACGCACTTGAATCAAAGTGTGAAATATGTTATAACAACAACTATGTAATGTTTTGAACAACCATAAATAAAAATGAAATAAAACTAACTATGGTGAATAATGTATGCAATCCTAATATTTCTACAGTAACTGACCCAGTTTAACATCAATGCAAGTAGATTCCTATGGGACATGATGTGTACTTTGACCTTCATTTTTATTCAACACTGGTACATTACTATTTCATCAGTTTATGCACATCACAGGATATATATTTCATCCACAATTTAGGAAAGTTATAGGCATTTGTTTCACTTTCAATCAATTCCAGCTTCAGAACACATGGATTCCTCCATATTTCTTGACTGGTCTTTTCATGAGACTTCTTTCCAAACACATTATTTTCGATTTCCATAAACACTTTTGAAACAAAACTCACACACACTTCATGATAAACAATAACCCTAAGATTACCATTATATATGTAACTGGTTGGAGTGAATGATTGTATGTCAATATATGATTTCCTATATATTTTAAGATATCAATTCAATCCATTATTTAAAGAGAAAAAAGTTATATTATTTATTCACACTATGGTCTATTCATGCATTATCTCTATATTCATTGACACAGGGTACACCACTTGGTACCCACAATACTAATTTATGTGTCCTCAAATATTGCTCCCAGAAATGGTGGAAGAAATACACACATCATATGATCTACATATATATTTGATCACAATAATTTTCTGGGCACAAAATGCAAAGGTCACACTTATGATTGTACCAAATCCTAAATTGAAAGTGAACATGGCTTACTAAAAACATCCATGTCCAGGTTGCCTAATGCTTTCAAATGTCATTCCTATTGGTGACTACATATTTGTTTCTTCCTAAGATTATGTATTCAATCTCAACCCTGTTGAAAATGTCTAATCCTATCACTCACTATATAATTGCCTCATTTCGTAATGTCTCTATTGATATTTTCCTTCCTACATATTTTCCCCAGTTAATCATTGTGACTGACTCTTCACATGTGCTGACATTTATATTCACTCTATAACCGAAACCCTAATGCTACAGAACTTTTTGTCCAATTTTTATACTCACTCTTTTTTTATAAACCTACCGACTATCTTCCTAATCCCACCGACTATCTCAATTTGAGTGGATGTTCTCTTCTAAAATCAAACATCCAAGGTATAAGGTCCTATGCCATTGATTATCAATTTATCTGAGACATCTGTGTAGAACGTAATTAAAATCTAAGTATCCCAATCAAGGGCCTAATGCCCTTCTGGGCTTCAAATCTTACCAACATTTCTGTTTTCATACTTATATTTCACCTCTATAATCTTATAAATATCACAGGTTCCCAATACTATTAATCATCCTGCAGAAGGATTCGTAATCCAAATCAAACATGTTAATAACCCTAACCATACACTCTTCCCTCAACCTAACTTTACAGAATAGCAGGGACAGAGTTCGTCTTACAATACAGGAATGTAGGGGATCTGCCTCCTGCTGAGAACCTCAAAGGTCCATGCAGGTTTGATCCCTGGAGAAGATTAGGCAGCTATGAAGGACCTGAGAGAGAAAAAGTTATCTTCCATCTCAAACAACCTTTCCAAGATGAAGGGTTTTGTCTGAATAAGCCTCTCTCTTCTTAATGTAGAGAAGATGGACCATACCAGGCATGTGTGGAGAGCTGTTCCTGGGTGCCTATGGTTGATATACCATTCTAACTTTTGAAAGTGTCACAGGAAGTAAGGGCTGCCTCCATCTCATAGTACTATTGGAAGCAACTGTTAGGACAAAGTGGTTGCCAAGGCAGTGACCTCATTAAATTCCTGAAGAGATTAATCTCACCTCACTTCCTTGGTGATGAAACTCTCTGAACTTGGGATCCGGGAAGCCAGGCACGCAGAGCCAGTCCCATTCCCAGTCCCAGTGGTCTCACTTGTTTGGATTTAACAAGGACAGAGTCAGTCTTTCTGAGTACCTACTGATGTGAGGATGGACAAATGTCAGGAAAGCTCTGAAGAGAGGCCTTTCCTGAGAAAGCAGGTAGTGGCTCACAGCTGGCTAGTGACAACTTCACAGATTGGGCCAATGAGACCATATCTGACACAGGACAGGCGATTTCATCAGAACATAGTATGGCCCACCAGTCAGAGGACACTCCTGATAGTCACAGACCTACTTGGGGGAAGGAGCTGCCTTTGTGTGTGTGGGTGTAGGTTTGAGGTTTTGTCTCATGTTCTGAGAATAGGTAGGAAAGGCAGTTTATTTGTTTTGGAGTGAACTGTTTCTGGTAAGTCGTTTGACAAGGCCAGTGTCTCTATGTCTGTGTATCCCACTGTGTCCGGGGTTTTAGACATTAGAAAAGAGAATGAATCATTGTATGTGTTCTGACTAGTAGAAAGCTTCCCAAGATTCATCTTGCCCAATTTATGAATGGACTGTGGCTTGACTTATGCGTGGGCAACTCCTACAATCTTGCTAAGTTCCTGTTTTCTTCCTGAATCCTGGCCAATTTCCAGAATAGGCTCATTTTTTTGTGTCCAAAATATGTACCACCTCCAAGCTCTGAGACTTGGCCATGTACTGGATAGCTGAAGGGAATGGGAGCATCTCAGAAAACTCAGATATGAGTGTGACCAGAAAATTCTAATGGAGAAACCTGCTTTGGGCCTTTTGCTTACCAATTGTTCTGTTGCCCTGAATGTCCGGAACATCTTTGCCTCAGGCCACACCTTTGTAGAGCCAAAAGAAATAGTTTTCAAACAGAAATGAAAGGGCATCACCTCTGGCTCTTTGCTTAATTGCTTTGGAAAGGGATGTGTCTGAATCAGCTTTTTGGCCCTCTGTGAGGCTGCGGCTTAGATTTTTAGCACCTGATGGATCTAAAGAAAGATCCCATGTGTGCATCCAAAACCAAAATGGACAAAAGAGCATTCATTTTGGATGAAGTCTCTCACATTCCTCTGTAAGGTTCCTGACCTTCATCAAGTGAGAATAGTGATCATTTGGTTCAAATGCGTTCCTCAAAACCCTGCAGAGGATAGCCCATAAGTGCTTGATTTTTCTCATGACTCCAAATCACATAAAGACTCTAAGCCCCACAGTCAGTAGGCTTCAAATTGGAGAAGCAGTGCCATCTTAATGGCCGGCCAATTTGATCACTCCTGGTTCACTGGGAGGATGTCCAGGCCATCCTGATTTTAGGCAAATGAGGGGCAAGGGTGGTTATTTTGGACACTGTCTTGGGCCGCACCCCTCATGGAAACCTCCAGCCAGAGGTTATGATGAGTGTGTATTTAGAAAAGATGAGTGACATGTGGGAGTGTTTTGGATTTAATTGTGGATATTTGTGTGGCAGTTGGAAGACATAACTGGGTCTACCTGGGCTTGAACTTTGGTGTGATTCCCCTTAGAGACTGAGTTCAGAATCTGACCTCAGAAAAGTATTGCCATGTATTGTGTTGGGATTAAAGAGGCCATGTATGAGAGTCACCCTTGGAAACTGAGAACTAGCGCCAGAGTGGCTTTGCACAGAGAACTGGGAATCTCAGCCAAGGTATCACATGATTTCATTCGAAAGACTTGGCAGCCATATTTGAGAGTCAAAACACACATGGACCTCACATTGTAGACCTCAATGGGCCTGGCTAAATGTGACCTTTTGTCCACTCTTTGAGAAGCCTTGCCTGTGAGGGTTCTCCAGAGCTTTCATTGAAATAATCTTTCTCTCCATTTAATGGTTCCTGAATAAATTGAAACCCACAGTGCCTCCAACTTCATCCTTGAAAAATTTCTAGATAAATACCGTGAATTTTTTGAAATTCCCACGACTAGGTTGCACTAGAGAACCTTTGGATGTCCTGCTGCTGATCATGGATGTACCTGACAGTGCCTTGCTTGACTGGGTTTTATGAAAATGGTGTAGAACAGAGGTCCCAGTAAGTTGCAGCCTCCTGAGAAGTGGGCCTAGAGTTGTGGTGGGCAGGAGTGTGATAAAACTTCTGTGTTGGAGCAATTTGGATCTTCCATTGGCTTACAAATGGCTTGTGGCTTACATGGTGCAGCCAGCAGACCCTTATAAGTAAAGGCATCTTGTTATATGGAGAGGATTCAGGGCAATGTTCAGAATCAGGTTGCTATGGACAAGGATGCAATGGGGCAAGCTTTGAGGGATAGAAGATAGGTTGGTGCATTTTTATGCTGTCCCTGACCCACCACACGTGATAGAACTCCCTCCTGCACTGTGTCCCAGTTGAACACCTTCTATTTTATGAAGCAAATACCAAACTACCAGTGCAGCAGCAAAAACCCCACAAAAAGTGTAGGAGGGCCAAATGGCTTCACAGTTCAACGGGGAGACACTTAGACCCCAGAGGCCACAGTTTACTTAAAAAGAAAAATATCAGCACTGCTGCCTCATGTTCATTGAAATATCAGAAACAATGTCTTCCAGGTCTCATAGATGCAGACCCAGCTTTGATGGTCTCACTACAAAGAAAGCCAAATCTCCTGAAAACAACATATATTTCAAGTGCCCTATCTCAGAGGCAGTTTCTCAAAAAGCTTTTAGGCCAGCAGAGCTCCATGTTTGTGGAGTGTTTACCCTATCCCTTGCTTTTAGAAACTCCTCTACAACCTCCAAGGTTGTGAACTCCTGAGCATTTTCCATTCCAGATATGTGTTCACTGATTTTCTAACTCTTCTCCTCTAATTTTGTCTTACTTGGGGTGAAGGTAATGTCAAGGCATTGTTCTGGATGAGAGTGGGAGGATATTTGTGCAGCATATATATGCATACAAATTGGATTCATTTTCCAATTTTCATTTTGAAATATTGAATCCCTGACACTAACCCATACCTACTAGACTCAGACAACTCATCCTAATATGATAGAGAAAAATAAGCCAAACCTATAGAAATACAAGCAGTTCATTGGAGGCATGTTGTATAGTTGGACTTGCGTTTTGCATTATATAAGGTAAAAGTTATAAATCTAGTCAATTTTTAATCGAAGAAGTTCTCCCTGAGTTTTTAAACTGAAAAAATACGAGAATTCTTGTTTCCCTTTCTCTTTAGCCTATTCACACTTGTATATTTATATGCACATATAGAATCCTACCAGGTATCACACGTACATTTTTGAGGTGGCTGACTTGGCATATACAAACGGTGAGAAGAGTTCACTCCTCCTAAACGCTGTTGGAAGTGAAAATTCAACCTATAGGGGACCTTCCTAGTAGAAGAACATTATGCATAAATTCATGTTCAGTAAAATAAATATTTTTGCATCTGTGGATGATATATATTTACTGATGAATTTCGATTCGCATATATATTGCTACTATTAAATGTATGTGAGTGTTTTTTTTTTGTGTGTGTGTATGATATATCTGTACACTCTGCAGATGTTTCAAAATATAAAATATATGTGTCTAATGTAAACCCTCTAAATTCATTCATGTTCATGTATGTGGATTTATAATCAACTTTTCACAAGATTATAATCAGAAATATTCATCCACCTGAAATACATAATTGTTTCCTAGTACTGAAAACTAACTTCAGTGAATGGGGCATACAAATCCTCATTATTCTACAGAAACTGACCCAGTCTAACATCAATGAAAGTAGACTCCTATGGGACATGATATGTAATTTGGCGTTCATATGTATTCAACAATGGTACATTATTATTTCTTCAGTTTTTGCACATTTTAAGTTATACACTTCATCCACAAGTTCACAAATTTATAGGCATTTGTTTCAACTTTAATCACTTCTTGCTTCAGAACACAAGTATTGTCAGGGTTTCTTGACAGGTCTTTTCATGAGACTTCTTTCCAAACACATTATTTTAGATTTCCATAATCACTTTTGAAGCAAAACTCACACACTCTTCATGATAAACCAAAACACTAATATTTCCATGAGATATATAACTGGTTGGAATGAATGATTGTGTATCAATATATGATTTCCTTTAATTTTTCAGATATCAATTCAATTCATTATTTAAAGTTCAAAAAAGTTGTATTATTTAGTCACAGTATGTTCTATTCATGCTTTATCTCTATGTTCATAGACACAGGGTACACCTCTTTGTACCCCCAATTCTAATTTTAAATATCCAATATATTGCTCCCAGAAATGGTGAAAGAAATACTCATGTCACCTCATTATCACAGTAATATTCTGGACAAAAAAATGGAAAGGTCACTCTTATGATTGTACCAAAGCCTAAATGGAAAGTGAACATAGATTACTAAAAACATCCATGTCCAGGTTGCCTAATGCTATCAATTGTCAATCCTGTTGGTGACTACATATTTGTTTCCATCTAATTTATATATTCAAACTCAACCCTGTTGAAAATGACTAATTCTATCACTCACTTTATACTTTGCCTGATTTTGTAATGATTCTATTGATATCTGCTTTTCTACATATTTTCCCCAGTTCACCATAGTGACTGACTCTTCTTATGTACTGACATCTACATTCACTCCATAACCGAAACCCTACTGGTAAAGAACATTTGGTCCAAATCCTATACTCACTCTTCTTCCTAAAGCTATCGACTATCTTCCTAATCCTAACGATTATCACTTTTTGCCTGGATGTTCTCTTCTAAATTCAATCATCATAGGTACAAGGTCCTACTCCCTTGTATATCGAATTATCTGAGACATCTTTGCAGAACATAATTCAAAGCTAAGAATCCCAATCAAGGGGAAAACCCTTCTGGGCTTCAAATCATACCTAGATTTTTGTTTTCATACTTTTATTTCACATCTATATTCTTGTAAATATCACAGGTTCCCAATACCATTATTCATCACACAGAATGATTCATAACCCAAATCAAACCTGTTATTAACCCTAAGCGCACACTGTTCCCTCAATCTCATTTTACAGAAAAGCAGGGACAGAGTGGTTCTTACAATACAGGAAATTATGGGATCTTCCACCTGCTGAGAACCTCAAAGGTCCATGCAGAAATGATACCTGGAGAAGTTGTAGGCAGGTATGAAGGACCTGAGTGAGCAAATGTCATCTTCCATGGCAAATAACCTGGTCAGGATGAAGGGATGTGTCTGAATCAGCCTCTCTCTTTTTATTGTAGAGAAGATGGACCAAACCAGGCCTGTGTGGAGAGCTGTTCCTGGGTGCCTATGGTTGATATACCATTCTACCTTGTGAAAGTGTCACAGGAAGTAGGGGAAGCCTCCATCTCATGGGACCCTTGGAAGCAACAGTTAGGACAAAGTGGTTGCCAAGGCAGTGACCTCATTCAGTTCCAAAGAATGTGACATACCTCATTTCCTTGGTGATGGAACTCTCTGAAATTTGTATCCAAGAAGCCAGGCACCCAGAGGCAGTCCCAGTCCCAGTCCCAGTGGTCTCACTTGTTTGGATTTACCAAGGACAGAGTCAGTTTTCTTGGTACCTACTGATGTGAGGATGGCCTAATGCCAGGAGAACTCTAAAGAGGGACCTTTCCTGAGAAAGCAGGTAGTGGCTAACCACTTTTTCCTGACAACTACACAGAGTTGAACAAGGAAACAAGATCTGAGAGAAGACAGGACATTTCGGGGGAACATAGTATGGCCCGCAGTCAGAGGAAACTCCGGATAGTCACAGACGTACTTGGGGGAAGGAGGTGCCTTTGTGGGAGTGGGTGTGGGTTTGTTGTTTTGTCTCATGTTCTGAGAATAGGTAGGAAAGGCGGTTTGTTTGGTTTGTAGTGGACAGTTTCTAGTAAGTTGTTTGACAAGGCGAGTGTTTCTGTTTCGGTGTATCCCAATGTGTCCGTTGTTGTAGACATTAAAAAGAGAATGCATTAATTGATGTGTCCTGTCTAGTATAAGTCTTCCCATAATTCATCCTGCCCAATATATGAATGGACTGCAGCTTGTCTTATCGATGTGCAACACCTACTATCTTTCTAAGATGCTGTTTTCTTCCTGAATTCTGGCCACTCTCCAGAATAGGCTCATGGTTTTGTGTCCAAAATATGTACCACCTCCAAGCTCTGTGACATGTCCATGTAATGGATAGCTGAAGAGAATGGCGAGCATTTCAGAAAACTCAGATATCAGTGTGACCAGGAAAGTCTCAGTGCAGAAACCCTGCTTTGGGCAATTTGCTTACTAATTGTTGTGTTGCACTGAATGTCAGGAAGGTCTTTGCCTCAGGCCACCCCTTTGTGAAACCTGAAGAAAACAGTTTTCAAATACAAATGAATGGGCATCACCTGTGGCTTCTGGCTTCATTGCTTTGAGAATGGATGTGTCTGAATCAGCCTCTTGGCCATGTGTTTGGCTGTGACTTAGATTCTCAGCACCCGATGAATCTAAAGAATGATCCCATGCGTGCATCCAAAACCATAAGGGCAAAAAATCATTCATTGTGGATGAAGTCTCTTGCTTTCCTCTGTTAGGTTCCTGAACTCCATCTAGTGAGAATAGGGATTCTTTGAGTCAAATGAGTTCTTCAAATCTCTGCAGAGGTGTTTGGGTTTTCGAATAACTTTAAATCACATAAAGAATCTATTCCTGAAATCAGTAGGCCTCAAATTGAAGAAACACAGAAGAATTAACGGCAGGCTTATTTGATCATTGCTGGTTCACAGAAACGGTGTCCAGGCCACCCTGACTTTAGGCAAATCAGGGGAAAACGAGCTGATTTTGGACACTGTCTATGGCTGTGCCCCTCATGGAAACCTCCAGCCAGAGGTTAAGATGAGTTACTATATGGAATAAGATGAGGGCCATGTGGGAGTGTTTCGGTTTTAATTTTGGTCATTTGTGTGGCATTGGAAAAAATGACTGGGTCCACGTGGGCTTGAACTCTGGTGTGATTCCCCTTAGAGACTGGGTTTTAGAACTGAACTCAGAGAAGCATTGCCATGAATTTTGTTAGAATTTCAAGAGGCCACGCATGAAAGTCGCTCTTGGAAATTGAGACCTAGGCCCCGGGTGGATTTCCAAAGAGGCCTGGGAATCTCAGCAAGGATAACACGTGATTTTATTCTTAAAGACATGGCAGCCATAGTTGAGAGTCAAAACACACATGGACCTCACATTGTAGACCTCAATGGGCCTGGCCTAATGTGACCTTTTGACCACTCTTTGGAAAGCCTTGCCTGTGAGAGTTCTCCAGAGATTTCATTGAAATGAGCTTCCTCACCATTTAATGTTTGCTGAATGAATTGAAACCCACAGTGCCTCCAACTTCATGCTTGAAAAATGGCTAGATAAATACCATGAAATTTTTGAAATTTCTATGACCAGGTGGCACTGGAGAAACATTGGATGTCCTGTTGCTGATCATGAGTATACCAGACAGTGCCTTGATTTACGGAGTTTCATGAAAATGGTGTAGAATAGGATGGCAGTAAGTTGGAGCCTGCTGAGTAGTGGGTCTAGAGCAGTGGTGGGGAGGTGTTTGATAAAACATCCGTGGTAGGGCCATGTGGATCTACCATTGGATTCCAAATGGCTTGTAACTGACGTGGTACAGCCAGCAGACCCTTATATGTAAAAGCATCTTGTTATATGCAGAGTTTTCAGAGGAAAATTACGAATCAGGTTGATATGGACAAGGGGGAAATGGGGCAAGCTGTGAGAGATCGAAGCTTATTTGGTGCATTCTCTAGCAGACCCTGACCCACCACACGTGACAGAACTCCCTCCAGCACTCTGTCCCAGATTAGCTCCTAGTATTTCATGAAACAAATACCAAACTCACAGTGCAGCAGCAAAAAAACCACAAAAAGTGGAGGAGGACCAAATGGCTTTACAGTCCACATGGGGAGAAACTTAGTCCCCAGTGGCCTCAGTTTACCTACAAAGAGTGGATTCAGCACTGCTTCATCTTGTTCATTGGAAAATAAGAAACCATGTCCTCCAGGTCACATAGATGCAGACCCAGCTTTGATGGTCTCCCTACAAAGGAAGACAAATCTCCTGAAAACAACATATATTTCAAGGGCGGAAGCTCAGAGGCAGTTTCTCAAAAAGTTTTTAGGCCAGCAGAGCTCCATATTTGTGGAGTGTTTACCCTGTCCCTTAGTTTTGCAAACTCCTCTACCACCTCCAAGGTTGTGAACTCCTGAGCATTTTACATTCCAGATATGTATTCACTGATTTTGTAACTCTTTTCCTCTAATTGTGTCTTACTTGGGGTGAAGGTAATGTCAAGGCATTCTTCTGGATGAGAGCGGGAGGATATTTGTGCAGCATATATTTACATACACATTGGATTCATTTTTCAATTTTCCATTCGAAATGCTGAATTCCTGACACTAAGCCATACCTAGTAGACTCAGACTATTCATCCTAATATAATGGGGAAAATTAACCCAACACAATAGAAATACAAGCACTTCAGAGGAGACATGTTGTATAGTTGGACTTGACATTTGCATTATATAAGGTAGGAGTTATAAATGTATTCAAATTTTAATGGACATATTCTCCATGTGTTTTTAAACTTAACAAATATGTGAATTCTTGTTTCCCTTTTCTTTAGCCTATTCACACATGTATATATATATGCATACATAGAATCCTAGCAGGTATCACACGTACATTTTGTGAGGTGGCTGTCTTAGCAGATACAAATTGTGAGAAGAGTTCACTCCTCCTAAATGCTGTTGGAAATAAATTCAACCTATAGGAGACCGTCCTAGTCGAACAACGTTATACATAAAGTCATATTCAGTAAAATAAATATTTTTGCATTTCTGGATGACATATATTTACTGATGAATTTCGATTGGCATTTATATTGGTACTTTTTAATGCCAGTGAGTGTTGTGTGTGTGTGTGTGTGTGTGTGTGTGTGTGTGTAGATATAGATATAGATATAGATATACTCTCCAAATTTTTCAAAATATGAAATGTATGTGTCTAATATACACTCTCTAAATTCATTCATGTTCATGTATGTGGATTTATAATCAACTTTTCACAAGATTATAATCAGTAATATTCATGCACCTGAAATACATATTTGTTTCCTAGTACTGAAAACTAACTTCAGTGAATGGTGCATACATATCCTAATTATTCTACAGTAACTGACCCAGTCTAACATCAATGCAAGTAGACTCCTATGGGACATGATATGTAATTTGTCATTCATTTGTATTCGACACTGGTACATTATTGTTTCTTCAGTTTTTGCACATCATAGGATATACAATTCACCCACAAGTTCACAAATTAATAGGCATTTGTTTCAACTTTAATCACTTCTTGCTTCAGAACACATGTATTGTCAGGGTTTCTTGACTGGTCTTTTCATGAGACTTATTACCAAACACATTATTTTGAATTTCCATAATCATTTTGAAGCAAAACTCACAAACTCTTCATGATAAAAGAAATCACTAATATTTCCATTAGATAAATAACTGGTTGGAATTAATGATTGTATATCAATATACGATTTCCTTTAATTTTTCAGATATCAGTTCAATGCATTATTTAAAGTTCAAAAAAGTTATATTATTTATTCACAGTATGGTCAATTCATGCTTTTTCTCTATGTTCATACAAACAGGGTACACCTCTTTGTACAACCAATTCTAATTTTACATCTTCAATATGTTGCTCCCAGAAATGGTGAAAGAAATACTCATGTCACCTCATTATCACAGTAATATTCTGGACAAAAAATGGAAAGGTCACACTTATGATTGTACCAAAGCCTAAATAGAAAGTGAACATGGATTTCTAAAAACATCTATGTCCAGGTTGCCTAATGCTGTCAATTGTCAATTCTATTGGTGACTACATATTTGTTTTTTCCTAATTTATATATTCAAACTCAACCCTGTTGAAAATGTCTAATTCTATCACTCACTTTATACTTTGCCTCATTTCGTAATGTTTCTATTGATATCGGCTTTTCTACATATTTTCCCCAGTTCAACATACTGACTGACTCTTCATATGTGTTGACATTTACATTCACTCTATAACCGAAAGTCTATTGCTAAAGAACTTTTGGTCCAAATCCTATACTCACTCTTCTTCCTAAACCTACCGACTATCTTCCTAATCCTACTGAATATCCCTTTTTGACTGGATGTTCTCTTCTAAATTCAATCATCCAATTTACAAGGTCCTATGCCATTGTGTATCGAATTATCTGAGACAACTTTGCAGAACATAATTCAAAGCTAAGTATCCCAATCAAGGGCAACACTATTCTGGGCTTCAAATCATACCTTGATTTCTGTTTTCATACTTATATTTCAACTCTATATTCTTGTAAATATTGCATGTTTCCAATACCATTATTCATCGCACAGAATCATTCCTAACCCAAATGAAACATGTTTTTAACCCCAAGTATACACTGTTCCCTCAATCAATTTACAGAAGAGCAGGGACAGAGTGGTTCTTACAATACAGGAAAGTTGGGGGCCTTCCACCTGATGAGAACCTCAAATGTCCATGCACAAATGATACCTGGAGAAGTTGTAGGCAGGTATGAAGCACCAGAGAGAGCAAAAGTCCTCTTCCATGGAAAAGAACCTGGTCAGGATGAAGGGATGTGTCTGAATCTGCCTCTCTCTTCTTATTTTAGAGATGATGGACCAAACCAGGCATGAGTGGAGAGCTGTTCCCGGGTGCCAATTGTTGATATACATTCTACCTTATGAAAGTGTCACAGGAAGTAGGGGCAACCTCCATCTTATGTTACCCTTGGAAGCAACTGTTTGGACAAAGTGGGTGCCAAGGCAGGGACCTCATTCAGTTCCAAAGAATGTGACATACCTCATTTCCTTGGTGATGGAACTCTCTGAACTTGGTATCCAAGAAGCCGGGCACCCAGAGGCAGTCCAAGTCCCAGTCCCAGTGGGCTCACTTGTTTGGATTTACCAAGGACAGTCAGTTTTCTTGGTACCTAATGATGTGAGGATGGCCAAATGCCAGAAGAGCTGTGAAGATGGATTTTTCCTGAGAAAACAGGTAGTGTAGTGTCTAACCACTTTTTCCTGACATCTTCACAGAGTTGGTCAATGAAACAAGATCTGAGAGAAGACAGTCCATTTTGGGGGAACATAGTATGGCCCACCAGTCAGAGGACACTCCGGATAGTCACAGACCTACTTGGGGGAAGGAGGTGCCTTTGGGGGAGTGGGTGTGGGTTTGTTGTTTTGTCTCATGTTCTGAGAATAGATAGGAAAGGCGGTTTGTTTGGTTTGGAATGGACAGATTCTAGTAAGTCATTTGACACGGCAAGTTTTTCTGTTTCTGTGTATCCCCCTGTGTTCGTTGTTTTAGACATTAGAAAAGAGAATGCATTAATGGGTGTGTCCTGTCTAGTATAAATCTTCCCATAATTCATCCTGCCCAATATATGAAAGGACTGCAGCTTGTCTTATCGATGTGCAACACCTGCTATCTTTCTAAGTTGTTGTTTTCTTTCTGAATTCTGGACACTTTCCAGAATAGGCTCATGGATTTGTGTCCAAAATATGTACCACCTCCAAGCTCTGTGACATGGCCATGTACTGGATAGCTGAAGAGAATGGCGAGAATCTCAGACAACTCAGATATCAGCGTGACCAGGAAAGTCTCAGTGCAGAAACCCTGCTTTGGGCCTTTTGCTTACTTATTGTTGTGTTGCACTCAATGTCAGGAAGGTCTTTGCCTCAGGCCACTCCTTTGTGAAGCCTGAAGAAAACAGTTTTCAAATGGAAATGAATGGGCTTCACCTGTGGCTCTTTGCTTAATTGCTTTGGAAAGGGATGTGTCTTTATCAGCCTCTTGGACCTGTGTGTGGCTGTGACTTAGATTCACAGAACCTGATGGATCTTAAGAATGATCCCATGTGAGCTTCCAAAACCAAAATGGCAAAAATATCATTCATTGTGGATGAAGTCTCTTTCCTTCCTCTGTTAGGTTCCTGCACTCCATCAAATGAGAATAGGGATTCTTTGGGTCAAATGAGTTCTTCAAAGCCCTGCAGAGGTGCTTGTGTTTTCGCATGACTCGAAATCACCTAAAGAATCCATACCTAAAATCAGTAGGCATCAAATTGGAGAAACACAGAAGTATTAACGGCAGGCTTATTTGTTCAATCCTGGTTCACAGAAACGGTGTCCAGGCTACCCTGACTTTAGGAAAATGAGGGGCAAACGAGCTGATTTTGGACACTGTCTTTGGCTGCGCCCCTCATGGAAACCTCCACCCAGAGGTTAAGATGATTGACTATATGGAAAAAGATGAGGGCCATGTGGGAGTGTTTTGATTTTAATTTTGATCATTTGTGTGGCATTGGAAAAAATGACTGGGTCCAGGTAGGCTTGAACTCTGGTGTGATTCCCCTTAGAGACTGGGATTTGAAACTGAACTCAGAGAAGCATTGGCATGAATTTTGTTGGGATTTTAAGAGGCCACGCATGAAAGTCGCTCTTGGAAACTGAGACCTAGGCCCCGGTGGATTTCCACAGAGGCCTGGGAATCTCAGCAAGGATATCACATGATTTTATTCTTAAAGAAATGGCAGCCATAGTTTAGAGTCAAAACACACATGGACCTCACATTGTAGACCTCAATGGGCCTGGCCTAATGTGACCTTTTGTTCACTCTTTGGGAAGCCTTGCCTGTGAGGGTTCTCCAGAGATTTCATTGAAATGAGCTTCCTCACCATTTAATGTTTGCTGAATGAATTGAAACCCACAGTGCCTCCAACTTCATGCTTGAAAAATGGCTAGATAAATACCATGAAATTTTTGAAATTTCTATGACCAGGTGGCACTGGAGAAACATTGGATGTCCTGTTGCTGATCATGAGTATACCAGACAGTGCCTTGATTTACGGAGTTTCATGAAAATGGTGTAGAATAGGATGGCAGTAAGTTGGAGCCTGCTGAGTAGTGGGTCTAGAGCAGTGGTGGGGAGGTGTTTGATAAAACATCCGTGGTAGGGCCATGTGGATCTACCATTGGATTCCAAATGGCTTGTAACTGACGTGGTACAGCCAGCAGACCCTTATATGTAAAAGCATCTTGTTATATGCAGAGTTTTCAGAGGAAAATTACGAATCAGGTTGATATGGACAAGGGGGAAATGGGGCAAGCTGTGAGAGATCGAAGCTTATTTGGTGCATTCTCTAGCAGACCCTGACCCACCACACGTGACAGAACTCCCTCCAGCACTCTGTCCCAGATTAGCTCCTAGTATTTCATGAAACAAATACCAAACTCACAGTGCAGCAGCAAAAAAACCACAAAAAGTGGAGGAGGACCAAATGGCTTTACAGTCCACATGGGGAGAAACTTAGTCCCCAGTGGCCTCAGTTTACCTACAAAGAGTGGATTCAGCACAGCTTCATCTTGTTCATTGGAAAATAAGAAACCATGTCCTCCAGGTCACATAGATGCAGACCCAGCTTTGATGGTCTCCCTACAAAGGAAGACAAATCTCCTGAAAACAACATATATTTCAAGGGCGGAAGCTCAGAGGCAGTTTCTCAAAAAGTTTTAGGCCAGCAGAGCTCCATATTTGTGGAGTGTTTACCCTGTCCCTTAGTTTTGCAAACTCCTCTACCACCTCCAAGGTTGTGAACTCCTGAGCATTTTACATTCCAGTTATGTATTCACTGATTTTGTAACTCTTTTCCTCTAATTGTGTCTTACTTGGGGTGAAGGTAATGTCAAGGCATTCTTCTGGATGAGAGCGGGAGGATATTTGTGCAGCATATATTTACATACACATTGGATTCATTTTCCAATTTTCCATTCGAAATGCTGAATTCCTGACACTAAGCCATACCTAGTAGACTCAGACTATTCATCCTAATATAATGGGGAAAATTAACCCAACACAATAGAAATACAAGCACTTCAGAGGAGACATGTTGTATAGTTGGACTTGACATTTGCATTATATAAGGTAGGAGTTATAAATGTATTCAAATTTTAATGGACATATTCTCCATGGGTTTTTAAACTTAACAAATATGTGAATTCTTGTTTCCCTTTTCTTTAGCCTATTCACACATGTATATATATATGCATACATAGAATCCTAGCAGGTATCACACGTACATTTTGTGAGGTGGCTGTCTTAGCAGATACAAATTGTGAGAAGAGTTCACTCCTCCTAAATGCTGTTGGAAATAAAAATTCAACCTATAGGAGACCGTCCTAGTCGAACAACGTTATACATAAAGTCATATTCAGTAAAATAAATATTTTTGCATTTCTGGATGACATATATTTACTGATGAATTTCGATTGGCATTTATATTGGTACTTTTTAATGCCTGTGAGTGTTGTGTGTGTGTGTGTGTGTGTGTGTGTGTGTGTGTGTATAGATATAGATATAGATATAGATATAGATATACTCTCCAAATTTTTCAAAATATGAAATGTATGTGTCTAATATACACTCTCTAAATTCATTCATGTTCATGTATGTGGATTTATAATCAACTTTTCACAAGATTATAATCAGTAATATTCATGCACCTGAAATACATATTTGTTTCCTAGTACTGAAAACTAACTTCAGTGAATGGTGCATACATATCCTAATTATTCTACAGTAACTGACCCAGTCTAACATCAATGCAAGTAGACTCCTATGGGACATGATATGTAATTTGTCATTCATTTGTATTCGACACTGGTACATTATTGTTTCTTCAGTTTTTGCACATCATAGGATATACAATTCACCCACAAGTTCACAAATTAATAGGCATTTGTTTCAACTTTAATCACTTCTTGCTTCAGAACACATGTATTGTCAGGGTTTCTTGCCTGGTCTTTTCATGAGACTTCTTACCAAACACATTATTTTGAATTTCCATAATCATTTTGAAGCAAAACTCACAAACTCTTCATCATAAAAGAAATCACTAATATTTCCATTAGATAAATAACTGGTTGGAATTAATGATTGTATATCAATATACGATTTCCTTTAATTTTTCAGATATCAGTTCAATGCATTATTTAAAGTTCAAAAAAGTTATATTATTTATTCACAGTATGGTCAATTCATGCTTTTTCTCTATGTTCATACAAACAGGGTACACCTCTTTGTACAACCAATTCTAATTTTACATCTTCAATATGTTGCTCCCAGAAATGGTGAAAGAAATACTCATGTCACCTCATTATCACAGTAATATTCTGGACAAAAAATGGAAAGGTCACACTTATGATTGTACCAAAGCCTAAATAGAAAGTGAACATGGATTTCTAAAAACATCTATGTCCAGGTTGCCTAATGCTGTCAATTGTCAATTCTATTGGTGACTACATATTTGTTTTTTCCTAATTTATATATTCAAACTCAACCCTGTTGAAAATGTCTAATTCTATCACTCACTTTATACTTTGCCTCATTTCGTAATGTTTCTATTGATATCGACTTTTCTACATATTTTCCCCAGTTCAACATACTGACTGACTCTTCATATGTGTTGACATTTACATTCACTCTATAACCGAAAGTCTATTGCTAAAGAACTTTTGGTCCAAATCCTATACTCACTCTTCTTCCTAAACCTACCGACTATCTTCCTAACCCTACTGAATATCTTTTTTTGACTGGATATTCTCTTCTAAATTCAATCATCCAATTTACAAGGTCCTATGCCATTGTGTATCGAATTATCAGAGACAACTTTGCAGAACATAATTCAAAGCTAAGTATCCCAATCAAGGGCAACACTATTCTGGGCTTCAAATCATACCTTGATTTCTGTTTTCATACTTATATTTCAACTCTATATTCTTGTAAATATTGCATGTTTCCAATACCATTATTCATCGCACAGAATCATTCCTAACCCAAATGAAACATGTTTTTAACCCCAAGTATACACTGTTCCCTCAATCAATTTACAGAAGAGCAGGGACAGAGTGGTTCTTACAATACAGGAAAGTTGGGGGCCTTCCACCTGATGAGAACCTCAAATGTCCATGCACAAATGATACCTGGAGAAGTTGTAGGCAGGTATGAAGCACCAGAGAGAGCAAAAGTCCTCTTCCATGGAAAAGAACCTGGTCAGGATGAAGGGATGTGTCTGAATCTGCCTCTCTCTTCTTATTTTAGAGATGATGGACCAAACCAGGCATGAGTGGAGAGCTGTTCCCGGGTGCCAATTGTTGATATACATTCTACCTTATGAAAGTGTCACAGGAAGTAGGGGCAACCTCCATCTTATGTTACCCTTGGAAGCAACTGTTTGGACAAAGTGGGTGCCAAGGCAGGGACCTCATTCAGTTCCAAAGAATGTGACATACCTCATTTCCTTGGTGATGGAACTCTCTGAACTTGGTATCCAAGAAGCCAGGCACCCAGAGGCAGTCCAAGTCCCAGTCCCAGTGGGCTCACTTGTTTGGATTTACCAAGGACAGTCAGTTTTCTTGGTACCTAATGATGTGAGGATGGCCAAATGCCAGGAGAGCTCTGAAGATGGATTTTTCCTGAGAAAACAGGTAGTGGCTAACCACTTTTTCCTGACATCTTCACAGAGTTGGTCAATGAAACAAGATCTGAGTGAAGACAGTCCATTTTGGGGGAACATAGTATGGCCCACCAGTCAGAGGACACTCCGGATAGTCACAGACCTACTTGGGGGAAGGAGGTGCCTTTGGGGGAGTGGGTGTGGGTTTGTTGTTTTGTCTCATGTTCTGAGAATAGATAGGAAAGGCGGTTTGTTTGGTTTGGAATGGACAGTTTCTAGTAAGTCATTTGACATGGCTAGTTTTTCTGTTTCTGTGTATCCCCCTGTGTTCGTTGTTGTAGACATTAGAAAAGAGAATGCATTAATGGGTGTGTCCTGTCTAGTATAAATCTTCCCATAATTCATCCTGCCCAATATATGAAAGGACTGCAGCTTGTCTTATCGATGTGCAACACCTGCTATCTTTCTAAGTTGTTGTTTTCTTTCTGAATTCTGGCCACTCTCCAGAATAGGCTCATGGATTTGTGTCCAAAATATGTACCACCTCCAAGCTCTGTGACATGGCCATGTACTGGATAGCTGAAGAGAATGGCGAGAATCTCAGACAACTCAGATATCAGCGTGACCAGGAAAGTCTCAGTGCAGAAACCCTGCTTTGGGCCTTTTGCTTACTTATTGTTGTGTTGCACTCAATGTCAGGAAGGTCTTTGCCTCAGGCCACTCCTTTGTGAAGCCTGAAGAAAACAGTTTTCAAATGGAAATGAATGGGCTTCACCTGTGGCTCTTTGCTTAATTGCTTTGGAAAGGGATGTGTCTTTATCAGCCTCTTGGACCTGTGTGTGGCTGTGACTTAGATTCACAGAACCTGATGGATCTTAAGAATGATCCCATGTGAGCTTCCAAAACCAAAATGGCAAAAATATCATTCATTGTGGATGAAGTCTCTTTCCTTCCTCTGTTAGGTTCCTGCACTCCATCAAATGAGAATAGGGATTCTTTGGGTCAAATGAGTTCTTCAAAGCCCTGCAGAGGTGCTTGTGTTTTCACATGACTCGAAATCACCTAAAGAATCGATACCTAAAATCAGTAGGCATCAAATTGGAGAAACACAGAAGTATTAACGGCAGGCTTATTTGTTCAATCCTGGTTCACAGAAACGGTGTCCAGGCTACCCTGACTTTAGGAAAATGAGGGGTAAACGAGCTGATTTTGGACACTGTCTTTGGCTGCGCCCCTCATGGAAACCTCCACCCAGAGGTTAAGATGATTGACTATATGGAAAAAGATGAGGGCCATGTGGGAGTGTTTTGATTTTAATTTTGATCATTTGTGTGGCATTGGAAAAAATGACTGGGTCCAGGTAGGCTTGAACTCTGGTGTGATTCCCCTTAGAGACTGGGATTTGAAACTGAACTCAGAGAAGCATTGGCATGAATTTTGTTGGGATTTTAAGAGGCCACGCATGAAAGTCGCTCTTGGAAACTGAGACCTAGGCCCCGGTGGATTTCCACAGAGGCCTGGGAATCTCAGCAAGGATATCACATGATTTTATTCTTAAAGAAATGGCAGCCATAGTTTAGAGTCAAAACACACATGGACCTCACATTGTAGACCTCAATGGGCCTGGCCTAATGTGACCTTTTGTTCACTCTTTGGGAAGACTTGCCTGTGAGGGTTCTCCAGAGATTTCATTGAAATGAGCTTCCTCACCATTTAATGTTTGCTGAATGAATTGAAACCCACAGTGCCTCCAACTTCATGCTTGAAAAATGGCTAAATAAATACCATGAAATTTTTGAAATTCCAATGACCAGGTGGCACTGGAGAAACATTGGATGTCCTGTTGCCGATCATGAGTATACCAGACAGTGCCTTGATTTACTGAGTTTCATAAAAATGGTGTAGAACAGAGATGCCAGTAAGTTGGAGTCTGCTGAGTAGTGGGTCTAGAGCAGTGGTGGAGAGGTGTTTGATAAAACATCCATGGTACTGCCATGTGGATCTACCATTGGATTCCAAATGGCTTGTAACTGATATGGTGCAGCCAGCAGACCCTTATATGTAAAGGCATTTTGTTATATGGAGAGTTTTCAGAGGAAAATTAAGAATCAGGTTGATATGGACATGCAGTCAATTGGGCAAGCTGTGAGAGGTAGAAGCCTAGTTGGTGCATTCTCTTGCAGACCCTGACCCACCACACGTGACAGAACTCCCTCCAGCACTGTGTCCCAGTTTAGTTCCTAGTATTTCGGGAAACAAATACCAAACTCACAGTGCAGCAGCAAAAACACCACAAAAAGTGGAGGAGGACCAAATGGCTTCAGTGTGCACACGGGGAGACACTTAGTACCCAGTGGTCTCAGTTTACCTACAAAGAGAGGATTCAGCACTGCTTCATCTTGTTCATTGGAAAATAAGAAACCATGTCCTCCAGGTCACATAGATGCAGACCCAGCTTTGATGGTCTCACTACAAAGGAAGACAAATCTCCTGAAAACAACATATATTTCAAGTACAGAAGCTCAGAGGCAGTTTCTCAAAAAGTTTTTAGGCCAGCAGAGCTCCATGTTTGTGGAGTGTTTACCCTGTCCCTTAGTTTTGCATACTCCTCTACCACCTCCAAGGTTGTGAATTCCTGATCATTTTCCATTCCAGATATGTATTCACTGATTTTGTAACTCTTCTCCTCTAATTGTGTCTTACTTGGGGTGAAGGTAATGTCAAGGCATTGTTCTGGATGAGAGCGGGAGGATATTTGTGCAGCATATATTTACATACACATTGGATTCATTTTCCAATTTTCCATTCGAAATGCTGAATTCCTGACACTAAGCCATACCTAGTAGACTCAGACTATTCATCCTAATATAATGGGGAAAATTAACCCAACACAATAGAAATACAAGCACTTCAGAGGAGACATGTTTTATAGTTGGACTTGACATTTGCATTATATAAGGTAGGAGTTATAAATGAATTCAAATTTTAATGGACATATTCTCCATGTGTTTTTAAACTTAACAAATATGTGAATTCTTGTTTCCCTTTTCTTTAGCCTATTCTCATGGTACGCTTGAAAGCAACTGTTTGGAAAAAGTGGTTGCCAAGGCAGTGACCTCATTCAGTTCCTGAAGGATGCAACCTCACCTCACTTCCTTGGTAATGGAACTCTCTGAACTTGGGATGCAGGAAGCCAGGCACACAGAGTCAGTCCCAGTCCCAGTCCTAGTGGTCTCACTTGCTTCAATTTAACAAGGACAGAGTCAGTCTTTCTTGGTACCTACTGATGTGAGGATGGCCAAATGCCAGGAGTACTCTGAAGAGGGGCCTTTCCTAAAAAAGCAGGTAGTGGCTCACAGCTGGCTCCTGACCACTTCACAGAGTTGGATATGGAGACCAGATCTGAGACAGGATAGGCCATATCTGGGGAACATAGTATGGCCGAGCAGTCAGAGGACACTCCGGATAGTGAGAGACCTATTTGGGGGAAGGAGGTGCCTTTTTGGGTGTGGATGTGTGTTTGTGGTTTTGCCCCATGTTCTGAGAAGAGGTAGGAAAGTCGGTTTGTTTGGTTTGGAGTGAACTGTTTCTAGTAAGTTGTTTGACAAGGCGAGTGTTTCTATGTCTGTGTATCCCACTGTGTCCGTGGTTGTAGACATTAGAAAAAGAGAATGCATCAATGGATGTTTCCTGTCTAGTAGAAAGTTTCCCAGCATTCATCCTGCCCAATTTATGAATGCACTAGGGCTTGCCATATCGATGGGCAACACCTGCTATCTTCCTAAGTTCCTGTTTTCTTCCTGAAATCTAGCCACTCTCCAAAATAGGCTCATGCTTTTGAGTCCACAATATGTACCACCTCCAAGCACTGTGACATGGACATGTACTGGATAGCTGAAGGGATTGGCAAGCATCTCAGAAAACTCAGATATCGATGTGACCAGGAAAGTCTCAGTGGAGAACCCCTGCAATGGGCCTTTTGATTGCCTATTTTTCTGTTGCCCTGAATGTCAGTAAGTTCTTTGCCTGAGGCCACGCCTTTGTGAATCCTGAAGAAAACAGTTTTCAAACGGAAATGAATGGGCACCACCTGTGGCTCTTTGCTTAATTGCTTTGTAAAGGGATGTGTCTGAATCAGCCTCTTGGTCCTGTGTGAGCCTGTGGCTTAGATTCTCAGCACCTGATGGATCTAAAGAACGATCCCATGTGTGAATCCAAAATCAAAATGGCCAAAAATCAGTTACTGTGGATGAAGTGCCTCACATTCTTCTGTAAGGTTCCTTACCTACATCAAGTGAGAATAGGGATCCTTTGAGTCAAATGAGTTCTTCAAAGCCCTGCAGATGCTAGCCCATAGGTTCTTGGGTTTTCTTATGAATCCAATTCAAATAAAGAATCTAAACCCCACAGTCAGTAGGCCTCAAATTGGAGAACAGAGCTGTATTAATGGCAGATATATTTGATAACTCCTGGTTCACAGGGAGGGTGTCCAGGCCACCCTGACTATTGGCAAATGAGGGGAAAGGGAGCTTATTTGGGACACTGTCTTGTGCTGCACCTCTCATGGAATCCTCTTGCCAGAAGTTATGGTGAGTGTCTATATGGAAGAAGATGAGTGCCATGTGGGAGTGTTTTGGTTTTAATTGTGGTCATTTGTGTGGCGGTTGGAAGAGATAATTGGGTCCACCTTGGCTTGAACTTCGGTGTGATTCCCCTTAGAGTCTGTGTTTTGGAATTGACCTCCGAGAAGGTATAAGGTCCTATGCCATTGTATATCCATATTTCTGGGACATCACTACAGAATGTAATTCAACGCTAAGTATACCAATCAAGGGCCCAATGAACTTCTGGGCTTCAAATCTTACCTAGATTTCTGTTTTCATACTTATATTGAAAGGTTAATAAAATAGGTACTTGTCACTTCTTGATTTTCTGTATGCTTAACAAAACACTGTTGAAATCTTGAGAACTGTTTGCTATTCTTGTTCCCAGAATGTGCTGTCCCCAACTGCCAAACTGCAGAATGTACTCGGTCAACCAGTTGCACGCAAACCGCCCACTAGCACTTACCCATCAATAAACTTTCCTTCCTGCCCTCTCCAAGGAAAATATATAAGCACTTCTTAAGCTGTTCTCAGGGCTCTCTGCTCTATTCAAGTGAGCTCTGAGCCCTTGCATGCCGGACTCCCAATAAAACCTTTGCTGTTGCATGAGACAGTCTCTTGGTGGTCTCTTCCACCCACCCTCGCCCGATCTTTACATCTGGTGGCCCCAGTGAGATCCGGCAGCCGCAGATGAAAGACCCCCCAACGGGCTCCTCTGGGGATAAATAAGGCCCCTCTTTCTGGTTTCAGGATTCAGGTTAGGGTTTCACAAAATGGCTATTGGTAAAGAGCGTGAGCTCTCTCCCATGGTGGCTGACACACATGTAACAGAGCCACAGGCCATGTCCCTGGGGGATGAACTCATGAAATCGAGGAACAATAGTCTCCTTTATTCAGTGATATTTTGTTTCGGATTCGGTATTGCCAGCCCATCATGTTTTGCCAGCTACTCAGTCATGGTCTCAGTATTGGACGTCCATTGCCTGTCTTTATTGTCTTGTCTTGTCTGTGTCTTGTGTCATTGCTTTTATTGTCTGTGTATATTTCATTATGGGACAGAGCACTTCAATGCCTCTGTTCATGACCCTTGATCACTAGACCAAAGTCTGCTTAAGGGTTCAGAATCTTTCTTTTTCAGTAAAACGCCGGATCTTGCAGATTCTGTGTCTCAGAATGACCCAACTTTGTAGTCAGATGTCCCCTAGAAGGATCTTTCTACTTCGCACTAATTTGAAAAGTTCGAGATATTGTCTTTTAGCCGGGGCCACGTAGACGTCCAGATCAACAGCCATATATCTTAACTTGTCAGGACCTCTGCAAATCTCCTCCTCCAAGGGTGAAGCCTTTCCTTGTCCCTGCACGGACTCCTACTCCTTCCCCCATGATTCTATCTCTTTAACTCTCTGCTCCTCCTCCTGCACCCTCTGTTCTCCCTGAGTCTCAAGACTCTACTGGACTCTCCTCCCCCTCCTTATCCTCTGCCTTCATCCCCCAACTGCCAACACCCTCTAAGTGATTCCCCTGCTGCTGACTCAGCCTCTCCACCATTCAAAGAAGCTAGGATGGCCCAGCGCCATCCAGATGACAGTCCCGTGGCACACAGAGCCCCTCCTTCCCTGGAGGAAGCTGGCCCGGCTAAAAGAACTCAGAGAACTCGCCAACGTTTTTACACCTGCCTACTTGGGATAACTGCCAACAACTCCTAGGGACTTTCTTTATGACAGAGGAATAAGAGAAAAACCTCCAAGAAGCTAAAAAAAAAAAAATATCCTCGGACCTGATTGGCGACCAACACAACTTCCCAACATAATCAAAGCGAGCTTACCTTAAACCAACCCAACTGGAACCCCAACACCTTTGAAGATAAAGAGCATCTGTCCAATTATTGCCTGGCTCTAATAGCAGGTCTCCAAGGGGCTGCTAGGTGACCAACTAATTTGGCCATGGTAAGAGAAATTATTCAAAGGCCTGATGAATCTCCCTCTTTGTTTCTAGAAAGAATTATGGAGGCATATAAAAGATATACTCCTTTCGATCCTCAGGCAGCGGATCAAAATTCATCTGTAACAATGGCCTTAATTGGGCAAGCTGCCATGGATATTAAAAAAATTTAAAAGAGAGATTTAGTCAGAGAAGCTGAGAAAGTATACTATAAGAGAGAAACAGGGAGAAAGAAAGGGAGCAAAGGAAGAATGAGAGAAGCAAAAGACAGACTAAGGGATTGACCAAGATCCTTGTCACAACAAGAAAGAGGCCAGAAATTAAGACGTAAGGTGACAGTAAGGGTTACCTGGGGCCATGCAAGAGGCCACCCCTGGCCTCAGATCAATGTGCCTACTGTAAAAAAAAAAGGACACTGGGCCAAAAAGTGCCCTATAAAGAGACAGCCACGCCAGCCAGCCATTGTGACTCTGGTGCATGACTAAGAAAGTTGGGGCTCAGATCACTTCCCCTAGCTCAGGGTAACTTTTGAAGTGTAGCGGACCCCAGTAAACTTTGAAATGAATACAGGAGCAGTATACGAAGCCCTTAAGGCCCCATTGGGCCCTCTATCAAATAAAAGGTCTGTAGTTCAAATGGCTAATGGCAGTAAATATCGGGCTTAGACTACTAAGAGGACCATGGACCTAGGTAAAGGAAAAATCCATCACTCCTTCCTAGTAATCCAGGAATGCCTGGACCCATTGATGGGCAGAGATCTGCTCACCAAGCTCTTGGCCTTAATAACTTTTAACCCTGAAGGCTACCAAATGAAATTTCTAAATCCTTTAGTATAAACTCCTATAGTCACGGCTTTAACTAAATTAGTAGAAGATGAACATCCACTCTTCACACCCCCCAAGACTGATCAAACAGGCAAGCTACGCCAGAAATGGATAACAGATTACGCAGATGCCTGGGCAAAAACTGCTGGGTTAGGCCTGGCCGTGAAACAACCTCCAATAACAGTGGAGTTAAAAACCTCAGCCTCCCCAATTAATGTCAAATAATATCCTCTAAGCAAAAAAAGCTAAAGATGAGATAAGGCCCCATATTCAGAAATATCTGACCTTAGGCGTCCTAAGGCCCTGTCAATTGGCCATGAACACTCCCCTGCTACTAGAAAAAAAAGCCAGGAACCGGGACAATCGCCCTGTTAAATACCTAAGAGAGATCAACAACAGAGTGCAGGACATTCACCCCACGGTACCTAATCCGTACAATCTGCTTAGCACTCTGAACCCTGAGCGGAAATGGTATACTGTTCTGGACTTAAAAGATGCTTTCTTTTGCTTGCCTCTGCATAAAGATAGTCAGTTGCTGTTTGCTTTCGGGTGGGTAGACCCAGAAACCTGAACGTCTGGTCAACTAACTTGGACTAGACTCCCACTGGGGTTCAAAAACTCCCCCACTCTCTTTGATGAAGCCCTCCACAGAGATCTCAGCAATTTCAGAACTACGCACCCCAAAGTCACCCAGCTTCAATACGTGAATGACCTGCTACTGGCAGCCAACACCAAGGAAAACTGTGAGTCTGGGACCCAAGCACTATTATATGAGCTTGCTCAACTCGGGTATAGAGTTTCGGCCAAAAAGGCCCAAATTTGCTGCCATGAAGTAATCTTACTGGGCTGTTTCCTTAGGGGCAGTAAACGATGGCTCACTGAGCCCAGAAAACAAACCATTGCCTAGATACCACCCCCATCTAACAGGAGACAACTCAGAGAGTTTCTTGGGACTGCTGGCTTTTGCAGGTTATGGATACCTGGGTTTGCGTTTTTAGCTGCTCCTTTATACCCGGTGTTAGAGGGAGATGCCCAATTCCAATGGACCCCTGATCACCAGGAAGTTTTTTATAATATCTATGGACACTGACACTGAACACCTCAACTTCACTGAGCTCAGGCTGCAATTACAGAAAGCCCTACACTACGTTAAAAATGTACACCAACTCACTCACCTTGGTTCAATGAAACTGCAGGCATTCCTGTAGGATTAAGAACAGAGTTTTCCACTAACCGACTCACAGCGAAAGAAAATAACTGAACGGGTAACAAAAGCCTGTCGAGTCCGTCAATTGGTTAATGCTTACCCTTCCAGTTTCCTAGAGGAAAGCACCTATGAGGAACCAGAAAACGACAATTTTGGGAAGTGGACAATAGTGAAATTAAGCCAGCAAGGTATGGACTTAAATACCTCCTAGTCTTTGTAGATACATTTTCAGGATGGACTGAAGCCTTCCACACATACACACACACACAAAAAAAAAAAAAAAAAAAAACTGCACAAATGATTTTCAAGAAGATTCTGAAAGATATTTTTCCAAGATACAGTCTGCCTAAGGTAATAGGGTCTGATAATGGACTGGTGTTCATTCCCAGGTAAGTCAGGTGTTAACTGGGACCCTGTGGATTAATTTTAAGTTACATTATGCTTATATACACCAGAGCTCAGGACAGGTAGAAAAAATAAATAGAACCATTAAAGAGACCTTCACAAAATTAAGCTTAGAGCCCGGAATAAAAGATTGGATTATGCTCCTGCCTTATGCACTGTTTCATGTGAGAAATATTCCCTCTCTTTCTTTGTGTAACCTCACCCCCTATGAAATTCTCTATGATTCCCATCATCCAATAAGGGACCTAACCCCAACTCTAAGGCTTAACGATCACTTCCACACCCCCTTGCTTGACAGACTTAAAGTCATTGAAAGAACTCAGCGATAACTGTGGAAACAGCTGGCCACTGCCTACCAACCAGGGGAGGAGGGGACTCTAAATCAATATCATGTAAGAGACTTCGTCTACATAAGACAACATCAGGTGTCATCCCTGGAACCCCACTGGAAAGAAACATACCAGGTGCTACTTATAAAACCTAAAGCGTTAAAGTAGACGGAATCACTTTTTGGATCCATGCCTCTCATCTCAAGCCTTCGCTGTGTCCAGACTCTTGTTGGAAACTGGAAAAGCGTGGTAACCATTTCAAATTGCATATTCGCTATGTGGATAAGACTATAGACTCTCCCCTTGGCCACCAGTAGTTCTAACCATCATCACCCCGTTCAGCAGCAATGGCTGATCACAAATCCTACTAGACAAGAAGTATAGTCTATCTCGCATACAGGCCCCATAGAGACCTGGTGGCCATCTCTCCACCCAGACATTTGTCAGGTCGGTATAGGTCTTTCCTATTGAGATATCCCTGATGAAGAGGATCCCACTAAAATCCCATTAAATCTCTTCTGTACCATAGATAATGGAAACAAATATTATGGATGCAGGGACACGCGAGACAGATTCAGGTTTTACTAGCCTAGATTACTATGTTTGCCTGGCGGACTATCAAAGCCACAAACAGCCACGGCTGTGTGGGGGAGAAGCCGACTTCTTGTGTAAGTCAAGGGAATGTGAGCATACAGGGGCTGCCTGGTGGAACCCAAACTCCTCATCAAATTCAGTACACAGCATTGGCCATATTACCAATTAGACAACCAAATACTATGGCCCCCAGAGGGTTCTCTAGATCCTCAAATTCTGAGTGACATTTTTAACTTCGGCAAGTTCTCAAAAGGGGGAAATTTCCCTATGTGGAATCATTTTTCCTCTTTTTCTCACATCCTGTACTATGCTTCTCCAATAGTTTCTCACCCTCAGCCTTCTGCTCTAGACTCTCTGCTATCACTCCCATCTTAGCAACCTGATTTCTCCTCTCCAATTACTAAATCAAAAACCCAAACCTCCGCTGGTTCTCAGAACATTGCCCCGTTGCTGAGGTAGCAGGTACCGAGGTACCCCTTCACCCACTCACTCCTCTCTTTTCCTGTCAGGGCCTGCACTAGGTCCCACCAAGTCCTCTAGCAAGCTAACCCAAAGCTCAAACCAGCTGAGAAGAGCCCTCAGACCCCTATCCACGATGTAATGAAAATGGCATTTAAAGTTGCTTTGTCATCACTGAAAAGAGGTTTCTAAGAATTTAAAGTCCCTCAAAGGCTTTTTGGAATATTTACTCCCATCTTCCCCTCTGCTATACCTGTTCTAATGCTCAAGTTTTGTTCTAGGAAAATCCCAAACCCCTTTACCATTTTTCTTTTACATCTCTCTTTTCTCATTCTTAGATCCACGGAGCTGCTCTCAGCCTCGACTACCCCGTCTTCCCCCTCTGTACCAGGTCCACAGAAATGTCTTAAATGACCTTCTCCAGAAGTCTTCACCAAGGCTTACTTTAGGTCTTTCAGCAAAAGAGTCCCTCTGAAAGAGTTCAATGTACATAAACTTCCACTTTTCGTGTTGCCCTGTTCTACTTGGCCACTGGCTGGAAAAATCACCACCCCTAAGCTAGACACTGCCTTTCCAGTTTTTCACAAAATATGTGAACAAGGCCTCTGGCCTTGAGCTGGGGCTTCACCTAGATGCCTACATTTCTAAGATAAAAAAGTTAGCAACTGGTCTCCATGGTGACAGCTGGCAGGGAGAAAAAAAGAGACAAAAAAGCTCTCCCCTTCCAAGGTGTCCTTGAAAAGTTAACTTGCCCAGAACAGAGGAAAAAAAAAAAAAAACAGAAACAAAAACTAATTTTTGTGAATTTCTGCAGACTGTGAACTTCTGAGCCCCTTCCCTTACATGTTGGGTACAAATTCTAAAACTACCAAAACTTGGGGTTCAGGGGATTAATTGATTACAACAGAAGCAATGCCCTCTAAATCCGGATGCAACCAAATAAGAATGTTTTCCTCACTTTGGTGCTATCTTAGGTGCATTTTCTTGTCCATTCCTAAAACAGTATAATTCTATACACTTTAACATTATTTATGTTTACATAAAATGGTCAATAGATGTGATTAATTATGTAATCATGCAGATGTTTTTCAGAGTGCTCTATCATGACGTAGGTTCATTTAAAGTTCAAATAGGGGGGCATATAACCCGGTTCCACCGGGAACCTGTATCCCTCACTTTGGCCATCCTATGAGGAATAATAATTGCTGAAGGGGTGGGCATAGGAACAACTGCCCTAGTCCATGAGACACAACAAAGACACAATTAGAAGCAGAAATAGACCAAAGCTTAAAGACATTAAAAACCGACATCACAGCTTTACAGGAATTTTAACCTCTCTCTCTCTGAAGTTGTTTTACAGAGCAGGCGAGTGTTGGACCTCCTCTTCATGAGAGAAAGTTGCCTTTTTGCTTGCATTGAGGGAAGAATGTTGTTTTTATGCCGACAATACTGGAGTTGTAAAAGAATCTATGAGTAAATTAAGAAAACGACTTGAAGAGCGTCAAAGAGAGACAGAGGCCCCAGAAGGGAGGTTTGATTCTTTGTTCACATAGTCAACCTGGTTAACTATGCTTTTATCTGCCATGGCCGGTCCATTTATAATCCTCATATTATTGCTAACGGTAGGACCCTGTTTGCTCAACCGTGTAGTTTCCTTTCTAAACCAAATTGAACATGTTATTAAACCTAACCATACACTGTTCTCTCAATCTAATTTTACAGAAAAGTGGGGACAGAGTTGGTCTTAAAATACAGGAATATAGAGGATCTTCCACCTGCTGAGAAACTCAAAGGTCCATGCAGAAATGATCCCTGGAGAAGATGTAGGCAACTATGAAGGATCTGAGACAGCAAAAGTCTTCCATGGCAAACAACCTGCTCAGGATGAAGGGATGTGTCTGAATCAGGCACTCTCTTCTTAATGTATAGAAGATGGACCAAAGCAGGCATTTGTTGAGCTGCTCCTGCATGCCTATGGTTGACATACCACTGTAACCTGTGAAAGTGTCACAGTAAGTAGGGGCAGCCTCCTTCTCATGGGAACCTTGGAAGCAACTGTTAGGACAAAGTTGTTGCCAAGGCAGTGACCTCATTCCGTTCCTAAATGAAGTGACCTCACCTAACTTCCTTGGTGATGGAACTCTCTGAACTTGGAATCCAGGAAGCCAGGCACAAAGAGCCAGTCCCAGTCCAAGCCCCAGTGGTCAAACTTATTTTGATTTACCAAGGACAGACTCAGTCTTTCTTGGAACCTACTGATGTGAGGATGGCCAAATGCAAGGAAAGCTATGAATAGGGGCATTTCCTGAGAAAGCAGGCAGTGGCTCACCGCTGGCCCCTGACAACTTCACAGAGTTGGCCAAAAGACCAGATTTGAGACAGAACAGGCCATTTCCAGAGAACATAGTATGGCCCACCAGTCAGAGGACACTCCGGATAGTCACAGACCTACATGGGGGAAGGAGGTGCCTTTGTGGTGTGGGTGTGGGTTTGTGGTTTTGTCTCATGTTCTGAGAATAGGTATGAAAGGTGGTTTGTTTTGTTTGGAGTGAACTGTTTCTACTAAGTCGTTTGACAAGGTGAGTGTTTCTATGTCTGTGTATCCCACTATGTCCGTGGTTGTAGACATTAGAAAGGAGAATGCATCAATGAATATGTCCTATCTAGTAGAAAGCTTCCCAGCATTCATCCTGCCCTATTTATGAATGGACTGCAGCTTGCCTTATTGATGTGCAACACCTGCTATCTACCTAAGGTCCTGTTTTCTTCCTCAATTCTCGCCACTCTCCAGAATAGGCTCATGGTTTTGTGTTTAAGATATGTACAACCTTGAAGCTCTGTGACATGACCATGTACTGAATAGCTGAAGGGAATGGGGAGCATCTAAGAAAACTCAGATATCAGTGTGACCAGGAAAGTCTCAGTGAAGAAACCCTGCTTGGGGCCTTTTGTTTACCAATTCTTCTGTTGCCCTGAATGTCAGGAAGGTCTTTTCCTCAGTCCACCACTTTTTGAAGCCTGAAGAAAACAGTTTCCAAATGGAAATGAATGGGCATTACCTGTGGCTCTTTGCTTAATTGCTTTGGAATGGATGTGTCTGAATCAGCCTATTTGCCTTGTGTGAGGGTGTGGCTTAGATTCTCAGCTCCTGATGGATCTAAAGAAAGATCCCAGGTGTACATCCAAAACCAAAATGGCCAAAAAAGCAGTCCTTGGGGATGAAGTCTCTCGCCTCTTCTGTAACTTTCCTGACCTCCATCAAGTCAGAATAGGGATCCTTTGGTTCAAATGAGTTCTTCAAAGCCCTGCAGAGGCTAGCCCATAGTTGCTTGGGTTTTCTCAAGACTCCAATTCACATAAGGAATCCAAACCCCACAGTCAGTTGGCCTCAAATTGAAGAAGCGAAGCAGTATTAATGGGAGGCCTATTTGATCTCTCCTGGTTCACAAGAAGGGTGTCCAGGCCACCCTGACTTTAGGCAAATTAGGTGCAAGAGAGCTTATTTTGGACACGGTCTTGGGCTGTGCCCCTCATGGAAAACTTTTGCCAGAGGTCATTATGAGTGTCTATATGGAAAAAGATGAGCGCCACGTTGGAGTGTTTTGTTTTAAATTGTGGTCATTTGGGTGGCGGTTGGAAGAGATGACTTGGTCCACATGTTCTTGAACTCTGGTGTGATTCCCTTAGAATCTGAGTTCTCAAACTGACCTCAGAGAAGTATTGCTATGAATAGCGTTGAGATTTAAGGAAGCCAGGCATGAGTGTCGCCCTTGGAAACTAAGTTCTAGGCCCAGGATGGCTTTCCACAGAGCACTAGGCCTCTCAGCCAGGATACCACATGATTTTATTCTGAAAGATTTGGCACCCAGAGTTGAGAGTCAAAACTCATATGGACCTCACATTGTAGACCTCAATGGGAATAATATCATGTGATCTTTTGGCCACTCTTTGGGAAGCCTTACCTGTGAGTGTTCTCCAGAGCTTTCATTGAAATTAGCTTCCTAAAAATTTAATGGTTCCTGAAAGAATTGAAACTCACAGTGCCTCCAACTTCATCCTTGAAAAATGGCTAGAAAAATACCATAAAATTTTTGAAATTCCCATCACCAGGTGGCACTGGAGAACATTTGGATGTCCTGTTACTGATCATGAATATACCAGACAGTGCCTTGATTGACTGGGTTTCATGTAAATGGTGTAGAACAGAGATGCCAGTAAGTTGGACTCTGTTGAGTAGTTGGCCTAGAGCAGTGGTGGGCAGGTATGTGATAAAACATCTGTGGTGGGGCCATGTGGATCTTCCATTGGCATCCAAATGGCTTGTGACTGACATGGTGCAGCCAGCAGAACCTTCCATGTAAAGGCAACTTGTTACATGGAGAGTTTTCAGGACATTGTTCAGAATCAGGTTGCTATGGTCAAGGGGGCAAGCTATGTGGGATAGAATCCTGGTTCTTGTATCCTCCTGCAGAACCTGACCCACCACACATGACAGAACTCCCTCTTGCACTGTCACCCAATTGAACTCCTTTTATTTCGTGAAGCAAATACCAAACTCCCAGTGCAGCAGGAAGAAACACCATGAAAATGGAGGATGACCATATGGCTTCACAGTGCACATGGGGAGACCTTTAGCCCCCAGTGGCCCCAGTTTACCTAAAAAGAGAATTTAGCACTGCTGCCTCATGTTCATTGGGAAATAAGAAAGCATGTCCTCCAGGTCTCATAGATGCAGACCAAGCTTTTATGGTCTCACTAGAAAGGAAGCTAAAGCTCCTGACAACAACATATTTTTCAAGTGCCCAATCTCACAGGCAGTTTCTCAAGAAGTCTCTATGCCAGCAGACCTCCATGTTTGTGGAGTGTTTACCCTTTCCCTTACCTTTGGAAACTCCTCTGCCACTTCCAAGGTTGTGGGCTCCTGAGCATATTCCATTCCAGATATTTGTTCACAGGTTTTCTAAATCTTCTCCTCTAATTGTGTCTTACTTGGGGCGAAGGTATTGTCAAGGCATTGTTCTGAATGAGAGTGGGAAGATTTTTGTGTAGCACATATTTACATACACATTGGATTCATTTTTCAATTTTCCATTCGAAATACTGAATCCTTGACACTAACCCATACCCTACTAGATTCTGACTACTAATTCTAATATAATGGAGAAAAATAACCCAAACAGAATAGAAATACTAGCACTTCATAGGAGGCATGGTGTATAGTTGGTCTTCCTATTTGCATGATATAGGGTTGGAGTTGTAAATCTTGTCAATTTTTTGTTGAAAGAGTTCTGCATGTGTTTTTAAAGTTAACACATATGTGAATTCCTGTCTCCCTTTTTCTGTAGCCAATTCAGCACATGTATTTTTATATGAACATATAGAATCCTACCTGGTATCACACCTGTATTCTTGAGAGGTGGCTAACTTGGCAGATACAAAGTGTGAGAAGAAATCACTCCTCCTAAACGCTTTTGGAACTGATAATTCAAATTATGAGTGAGCTTCTTAGTTAAAAAACATTATACATAAATCCATGTTCAGTAAAATTAATATTTTTGGATCTGTGGATGATATATATTTCACGATGAATTTTAATTGGCATATATATTGCTACTTTTTAATGTCTCTGTGTGTATTTTGATATATATATATATATATATATATATACACTCTAGATTTGTCAAAATATGAAATATATGTATCTTATTATACACTCCCTAAATTCATTCATGTTCATGTATGTGGTTTTATATTCAACTTTTCATAAGATTATTTTCAGAAATATTCATCCATCTGAAATACATATTTGTTTTATAGTATTGAAAACTCACTTCAGTAAATGGTGCAAACAAATCCTTATATTTTTACAGTAACTGATCCACTTTAACATCAATGCAAGTAGATTCCTATGGGACATGATGTGTATTTTGGCGTTCATTTTTATACAACACTGGTACATTACTATTTCTTCAGTTTTTGTACATCATAGAATATACATTTCAGCCACAACTTCATAAATTTAAAGAAATTTGTAACACATTCTATCACTTCCTGCTTCAGAACATATGTATTCCTCTTTGTTTTTGACTGGTCATTTCATGAGACTTCTTTCCACACACATTACTGTCGATTTCCATTATCAATTTTGAAGCAAAATTCACACACTCTTTATGATGAACCACAACCGTAATATTACCATTGGATGTATAAATGGTTGGAATGAATGTATGTATATCAATATATGATTCCCTGTGTATTTTCAGATATCAATTTATTCCAATTTCTAAAGTTTGAACCAGTTGTATTATTTATTCGCAGTATGGACTATTCATGCATTATGTCTATATTCATACACACATGGTACACCTCTATGTACCCCCAATACTAATTTACACCTCTTCAAAATATTGCTCCAAGAAATGGTGGTAGAAATACTCATGTCACCTGATCTACATATACATTTTATCACAGTAATATTCTGGCCACAAAATGCAAAGTCACACTTACGATTGTACCAAAGCCTAAATGGAATGTGAGTATGGATTATGAAAATCACCCATGTCCAGGTTGCCTAATGCTCTCAAATGTCAATCCTATTGGTGACTACATATTTGTTTCTTCCTAAGATTATATATTCAATCTCAAGCCTGTTGAAAATGTCTATTGGTATCACTCATTTTATACTTTGCCTGATTTCCTTATGTCTCTATTGATATCTGCTTTCCTACATATTTTCCCCAGTTCATCATTGTAACTGACTCTTCACATGTGCTGACATTTACATTTTCTCTCTACCCAAAACCCTATTGCTAAAGAACTTTTTGTCCAAATCCTATACTCACACTTTTTTCTAATCTTACCAACTCTCTTCGTAATCTTACCAACTCTCCCTTTTTGAATGAATGTTCTCCTCAACATTCAATCATCTAAGGTACAAGATCCTATGCCATTGTGTATAGATTTATCTGAGACATCTGCACAGAACATAATTCAAAGCTAACTATCCCAATCAAGGACCCAATGACTTTCTGGGCTTTAAATCTTACTGAGATTTCTGTTTTCATACATATATTCCACCTCTATAATCTTATAAATATCGCAGGTTTCCAATACCATTATTCATCCAGCAGAATGATCCTAACCCAAATCAAACATGTTATTAACCCTAAACATACACGATTCCCTCAATCTACCTTTATAGAAGAGCAGGGACAGAGTTGGTCTTACAATACAGGAATGTAGGAGATCTTCAACCTGCAGAGAACCTCAAAGGTCCATGCAAAAATTATCCCTGGAGAAGATATAGGCAGCTATGAAGGACCTGAGAGAGCAAAAGTCATCTTCCATGACAAACAACCAGGTAAGGATGAAGGGATGTGTCTGAAGCAGTCTCTCTCTTCTTAATGTAGAGAAGATGGACCAAACCAGGCCTGTGTGGAGAGCTGTTCCCGGGTGCCTATGGTTGATATTCCATTTTAACTTGTGAAAGTGTCAAAGGAAGTAGGGGCAGCCTCCATCTCATGGACCCTTCGAAGCAACTGTTAGGACAAAGTGGTTGCCAAGGCAGTGACCTCATTCAGTTCTAGAGGAAGTGACCTACGTCACTTTCTTGTTGATGTAACACTCTGAACTTTGGATCCAGGAAGCCAGGCACTCTGAGGCAGGCCCAGTCCCAGTTGCAGTTTTCTCACATGTTTGGATTAACCAAGGACAGAGTCAGTCTTTCTTGGCAACTACTGAATTGAAGATGGACAAATGCCAGGAAAGCTCTGAAGAGGGGCTTTTTTTTTTGATAAAGCAGGCAGTGGCTCACCGCTGGCTCCTGACAACTTCACAGTTTTGGCCAAGGAGACCAGATCTGACATACGACAGCCCATTTCAGGGGAACATAGTATGGTCCACCAGTCAGAGGATGCTCCGGATAGTCACAGACCTACTTGGGGAAAGAAGGTGCCTTTTTGCGTGTGTTTGTGTGTTAGTGATTTTGTCTCATCTTCTAAGAATATGTAGGAAAGTCGGTTTGTTTAATTTGGTGTGGCCTGTTTCTAGTAAGTGCTTTGAGAAGGTGAGTGATTCTGTGTATCCCACTGTGTCCGTGGTTGTAGACAATAGAAAAGAGAATGCATCAAAGGATGTGTCCTGTCTAGTAGAAATCTTCACAGCATTCATCTTGTCCAATTTATGAATGGACTGCAGCTTACCTTATAGATGGGCAACACCTACTACCTTTCTACATTCCTGATTTCTTCCTGAATTCTGGCCACTCTCCCATAGGCTCATGGTTTTGTGTTCAAGATATGTATCTCCTCCACAATCTGGGACATGGCCATGTACTGGATAGCTGAAGGGAATGGTGAGTATCACAGAAAACTCAGATATCAGTGTGACCAGGAAAGTCTCAGTGGAGAAACTCTGCTTTGGGAATTTGCTTTTCAATTGTTCTGTTGCCCTGAATGTAAGGAAGGTCTTTGCCTAAGGCCACACCTTTCCAAAGCCTGAAAATATCAGTTTTCAAATGGAAATAAATGGGCATCACCTGTGGATCTTTGCTTAATTGCTTTGCAAAGGGATATGTCTGAATCCACCTCTTAGTGCAGTGTGAGTCCATGGCTCAGATTCTCAGCCCTGATGGATCTAAAGAAAGATCCCATGTGTGCATCCAATTCCAAAATGGCCAAAAGAGCAATCATTGTGGATGATGTCTCTTGCTTTCCTCTGTAAGGTTCCTGATCTCCATCAAGTGAGAAGAGGGATCCTTTGGGTCAACTGAGTCCTTCAAGCCCTGCAGAGGCTAGCCCATAGGTGCTTGGGTTTTCTCCTGACTCCAAATCACATAAAGAAACTATACCTGACAGTCACTATGCCTCAAATTGGAGAAGTGGAACAGTATTAATGGCAGGCATCTTTGATCAGCCCTGGTTCACAGGAACAGTGTCCAGAAACACTGACTTTAGACAAATGAAGGGCAAGGGAGTTTATTTTGACATTGTCTTGTGCTGTGTGCCTCATGGAAACTTCCAGCCAAGGTTATGATTAGTGTCTATATGGAAGAAGATGAGGGGCATGTGTGAGTGTTTTGGTTTTAATTCTGGTCATTTGTGTGGCGGTTGGAAGAGATGACTGGGTCACCAGGGATTGAACCCTGGTGTGTTTCCCCTTAGAGACTGAGTTCTGAAACTGACCTCAGAGAAGTATTGCCATGAATTGTGTTGGGATTTTAGGAGGCCACGCATGAGAGTCGCCCTTGGAACCTGAGATCTAGGACCAGGGTGGCTTTCCACAAAGAACTGGGAATCTCAGCCTGGATATCACATGATTTTATTCTGAAAGACTTGGCAGCCATAGTTGAGAGTCAAAACACATAGGACCTCACATTGTAGACCTCAATGGTCCTGGCTTCAAGTGACCTTTTGTCCACTCTTTGGAAAGCCTTGCCTGTGAGAGTTCTCCAGAATTTTCTTTGAATTGAGCTTTCTCAACATTTAATGGTTCCTGAATAATTGAAATTCACAGTGCATCCAATGTCATCCTTGAAAAATGGCTAGATAAATACCATGAAATTTTTGAAATTCCCATGACCAGGTGGCACTCCAGAAACATTCGATGTCCTATTGCTTATTATGAGTGTACCAGGCAGTTCCTTGATTGACAGGGTTTTCTGAAAATTGTTTAGAACAGAGATGCCAGTAATTTGTAGCCTGCTGAGTAGTGGGCGTAGAGCAGTGGTGGGCACGTGTGTGATAAAATATCATGGTGGGTCCATGTGGATCTGCCATTGGCTTCCAAATGGCTTGTGACTGACATAGTGCAGACTTCAGACCCTTATATGTAAAGGCATCTTGTTCTATGGCGAGGTTTCAGGGCAATGTTCAGAATCAGGTTGCTATGGACAAGGGAGCAATCTTTGAGAGATAGAAGCCTGGTTTGTGAATTTTCTTGCAGACCATAACCCACCACACGTGACAGAACTCTCTCCAGCACTGGTTCCCAGTTGAACTCCTTGTATTTCGTGAAGCATGTACCAAACTCCAAGTGCAGCAGCAAGAAACACCACGAAAAGTGGAGGATGACCAAATTGTTTCACAGTCCACACGGGGAGAAAATAAACCCCCAGGGGCTACAGTTTATCTACAAAGAGAGAATTCAGCAGTGCTGCCTTGGGTTCATTGGAAAATAAGAAACTTTGTCCTCCAGGTCACATAGATGCAGACCCAGCTTTGAGGGTATCACTACAAAGGAAGCTTAACTCCTGACAAAAACCTATATGTCATTGCCCAACCTCAGTGGCAGTTTCTCTAAAAGTTTTAGGCATGCAGAGCTCCATGTTTGTGGAGTGTGTACCGTGTTCTTACTTTTGGAAACTCCTATACCACCTCCAAGTTTGTGCACTCCTGAGCATTTTCCATTCCAGAAATGTAATCACAGATTTTGCAACTTTTCTTCTCTAATTGTGTCTTACTTGGGGCGAAGATAATTTCAAGGCATTGTTCTGGATGAGAGTCAGAAGATTTGTTTTAGCACATATTTGCATACACATTGGATTAATTTTCCTATTTTTCCATTCAAAATTTTGAATCCCTGACACTAACCCATATTCTAATAGACTCTGACTACTAATTCTAATATGATGGAGAAAAATAACCCAAACAGTACATAAATACATGCAGTTCAGGGTTGGACTTGCCTTTTGCATGATAAAGGGTAGGTATTATGAATCTAGTCAATTTTTAATTGAAATAGTTCTCCATGTGTTTTGAAAGTTAACAAATATGTGAATTACTGTCTCCCATTTTCTGGAGCCTATTCAGCACATGTATTTTTATATGCACAAATAGAATCCTACACGGTATCACACGTACATTCTTTTGAGTTACATGACTTGGCAGATACAAATTGTGAGAAGTGATCACTCGTCCTAAACGCTGTTAGAACTGAAAATTCAACCTATGGGTGAGCTTCCCAGTGGAACAACATTATACATAAACCCATGTTCAGTAAAATGAATGTTTTTGCATCTTTATGATATATATTTCATGATGAATTTCGATTGGCATATATATTGCTATTTTTTAATTTCTGTGTTTGTGTGTGTGTGTGTGTGTATATACTCTCCAGATTTTTAAAAATATGAAAATTATGTGTCTTATATACACTCCCTAAATTCATTCATGTTCATGTATGTGGATTAATAATCAACTTTTCACAAGATTATTCTTAGAAATACTCAAACACCTGAAATACATATTTGTTTCCTAGTACTGAGAACTAACTTCAGTGAAAGGTGCATACAAATTCTAATATGTCTACATTAACTGACCCAGTTGAACATCAATGCATGTTGGTTCCTATGGGACACGATGTGTATTTTGACGTTAATTTTTATTCCACACTGGTACATTACTATTTCTTCAGTTTATGCACATCTTAGCATATATATTTCATTCACTAGTTAGCAAATTTATAGGCATTTGTTTCACTTTCAGTCACTTCCTGCTCCAGAACACATGTATTTCTCTATGTTTCTTGACTGGTCTATTCATGAGACTTTTTTTCCAAATATATTGTTTTCGATTTCCATAATCAATTTTGAAGAAAAACTCACACACCCTTCATGATTAACCATAACCATAAGATAATCATTAGATATATAACTGGTTGGAATTAATGATTGTATATCAATATAACATTTCTTATATATTTTCAGATATCCATTCAATCCATTATTTAAAGTGGATCTAGTTATATTATTTATTCACAGTATTGTCTATTCATGCATTATGTCTATATTAATAGAAACAGGGTACACCTATTTGTACCCCCATACGAATTTATAAATCTTCAAAATATTGCTCTCAGAAATGGTGGAAGAAATACTCATGTCACCTGATCTACATAGACATTTTATCACAGAAATATTCCGGACACAAAAAGCAAAGGTCACACTTACAATTGTACCAAAGCCTAAATGAAAAGATAGCATCCATTACTAAAATCATCCATGTCCAGGTTGCCTAATGCTCTCAAATATCAATCCTATTGGTGACTACATATTTGTTTCTTCCTAAGATTATATATTCAACTTCAAACCTGTTGAAAATGTCTAACCCTATCACACACTTTATACTTTGCTTGATTTCCTAATGTCTCTATTGATATCTGCTTTCCTACATGTTTTCCCCAGTTCATCATTGTGACTGACTCTTCACATGTGCTGACATTTACATACACTCTCTACCCGAAACCCTATTGCTGAAGAACTTTTGGTCCAAATCCTATGCTCACTCTTCTTTCTAAATCTACCAACTACCTTCCTAATCCTACCGACTATCGGTTTTTGACTGGATGCTCTCTTCAACATTCAATCATCCAAGGTACAAGGTCCGATGCCAGTGTATATTGATTTATCTGAGACATCTGTGCAGCACATAACTCAAAGTTAAGTATCCCACTCAAGTCCCCAATGCCCTTCTGGGCTTCAAATCTTACCTAGATTTCTGCTTTCATACTTATATTTCACATGTATACTCTTGTAAATATCGCAGGTTGCCAATACCATTATTCATCCCGCAGAATGATTCGTAACCCAAATCGAACTTGTTATTAACCCTAACCATACACTGTTCCCTCAATATAACTAACTTAAGAGCAGCGACAGAGTGGGTCTTACAATATAGAAATGTAGAAGATCTTCCACCTGCTTAGAACATCAAAGATCCATGAAGAAATGATCCTTGGAGAAGATGTAGGCAGCTATGTAGGACCTGAGAGAGCAATAGTCATCTTCCATGCAAACAACCTGGTCAGGATGAATTGATGTGTCTGATTCAGCCTCTCTCTTCTTAATGTAGAGAAGATGGACCAAACCAGGCCTCTGTGGAGAGCTGTTCCAGGGTGCCTATGGTTGATATACCATTATAACTTCTGAATGTGTCACAGGATGTTGGGGCAGCCTCTATCTCATGGGAACCTTGGAAGCAACTGTTAGGACAAAGTGGTTACCAAGGCAGTGACCATATTCAGTTCCTGAAAGAAGTGACCTCACTTCACTTCCTTGGTGATGGAATTCTCTGAACTTGGGATCCAGGAAGCCAGGCACCCAGAGCCAGTCCAACTCCAGACCCAGTGGGCTAACTTGTTTGCTTTTCCCAAAGACATAGTCAGTCTTTCTTGGTACCTGCTGATGTGAGGATGGCCAAATGCCAGCAGAGCTCTGAAGAGGGGCCTTTCCTGAGAAAGCAGGCAGTGGCTCACTGCTGGCTCCTTACAACTTCACGGAGTTGGACATTGAGACCAGATGTGAAACAGGACAAGCCATTTTGGGGGAACATAATATGGCCCACCAGTCAGAAGACACTCCGGATAGTCACAGACCTATTTGGGGGAAGGAAGTGCCTTTGCCATTGTAGGTGTGAGTTTGTGGTTTTTTCTCATGTTCTGAGAATAGGTAGGAAATGTGGTTTGTTTGGTTTGGAGTGGACTGTTTCTAGTAAGTCGTTTTACATTGTGAGTGTTTCTATGTCTGAGTATCCCACTGTATCCATGGTTGTAGACATTAGAAAAGAGAATGCACCAATGGATGTGTTGTCTCTAGTTGAAAGCTTCCGCAATTCATACTGCGCAATTGATGAATGCACTGCAGCTTGCCTTATGGATGGGCAACATCTACTATCTTCTAAAGTTCCTGTTTTCTACGTGAATTCTGGCCACTCTCCAGAATAGACTCATGGTTTTGTTTCCCAGATATGTAACACCACAAGGCTCTGTGACATGGCCATGTTCTGGATAGCTGAAGGGAATGAGATCATCTCAGAAAACTCAGATATCAGTGTGTGCAGTAAAGTCTCAGTGGAGAAACCCTTCTTGGTCCATTTGCTTAATTCTATTTCTATTACCCTAAATGTCAGAAAGGTCTTTGCCTCAGGCCACCCCTTTGTGTAGCCTGAAAAACACTGTTTTCATATGGAAATGAATGGACCCCACCTGTGGCTCTTTGCTTAATTTCTTTGGAATGGGATGTGTCTGAATCAGCCTCTTGTCCTTGTATGAGGTTGTGGCTTAGATTCTCAGCACCTGATGGATCTAAAGAAAGATTCCATGTTCTTCCAAAACTAAAATGTCCAAAAGAGCAGTCATTGTGGATGAATATTTTTGCCTTCTTGTTTTAGGTTCCTGAACTCCATCAAGTGAGAATAGGGATCCTTTGGGTCAAATGAGTTCTTGAAATCCCTGCAGAGGCTAGCCCATATGTGCTTGGATTTTCTCATGAATCCAAATCACATAAAGAATCTATACCCTACAGCCAGTAGGCTGAAATTGGAGAAGTGGAACACTTTAACAGCAGGAATATTTGATCACTCCTGGTTCACAGGAAGAGTGTCCAGGCCACCATGATTTTAGGCAAATAAGGGGCAAGTGAGCTTATTTTGGACACTACCTTGGGCTCATAGAAACCTCCAGCTAGAGGTTATGATGAGTGTCTACATGGAAGAAGATGATGGCCCTGTGGGAGTGTTTTGATTTTAATTGTGGTAATTTTTGTGGCGGTTGGAAGGGATGACTGGGTCCACCTGGGCTTGAACTCTGGTGTGATTCCCCTTAGAGACTGCATTCTGGAATTGACCTCAGAGAAGTATAGCCATGAATTGTGTTGGGATTTTAGGAGGACACACATAAGACTCACTCTTGGAAACTGAGATCTATGCCCAGGGTGGCTTTCCACAGAGGCCTGGGAATCTCAGCCAGGATATCACATGATTTTATTCTGAAAGACTTGGCAGCCATAGATGAGAGTCAAAACATACATGGACCTCACATTGTAGACGTGAATTGGCCTGGCTTTATGTGACCATTTGGTAACTCTTTGAGAAGCCTTGACTTTGAGAGTTCTCCAGAGCTTTCATTGAAATGAACTTTCTCACACTTAATGGTTCCTGAATGAATTGAGACCCACAGTGCCTCTAACTTCATTTTTGAAAAATTGCTAAATAAATACCATGAAATTTTTTAAATTCCCATGACCAGGTGGAACTGCAGAAAATTTGATGTCCTGTTGCTTATCATGTGTATACCAGACAGTGCCTTGTTTAACTGGGTTTCATGAAAATGATGTAGAACACGAGATGCCAGTAATTTGGAGCCTGCTGAGTAGTGGGCCTAGAGCAGTGGTGGGAAGGTGTGTGAAAAAACATCATGGAGGGGCTATGTGGATCTGCCATTGGCTTCCAAATGGCTTGTGACTGATATAGTGCAGACATGAGACCCTTATATGTAAAGGCATCCTGTTATATGGAGAGTTTTAAGGGCAATGTTCAGAATAAGTTTACTATGGTTACTGGGGCAAGCTCTGTGGGATAGAAGCCTGGTTGGTGCATTCTCCTGCAGACCCTGACCCACCACAAGTGACAGAACTCCCTCCAGCACTGTATCCCAAATGAACTTCTTATATTTTGTGAAGCAAATACCAAATTCCCAGTGCAGCAGCAAAAAACACCATGAAAAGTGGAGGATGACCAAATGTCTTCACAGTCCCCACTGGGAGACACTTAGAATCCAGTGGCCACAGTTTACCTACAAAGAGAGAATTGAGCACTGCTGCCTCATGTTCATTGGAATATAAGAAACCATCTCTTCCTGGTCACATAGATGCAGACCCAGCTTTGATGGTCTCACTACGAAGGAAGCTAAAGCTCATGACAGCAACATATATTTCAGGATCCCAAACTCAGAGGCCATTTCCCAAGAATTCTTAGGCCAGCAGAGCTCCTTGTTTGTGGAGTGTTTACCCTGTCCTTTACTTTTGGAAACTCCTCTACCACCTCAAAAGTTGTGAACTCCCGAGCATATTCCATTCCATGTATGTATTCCTAGATTTTTACACTTTTCAACTCTAATTGTGTCTTACTTGGGGCGAAGGTAATGTCAAGGCATTGTTCTGGATGTGAGTGGGAAGATTTTTGTGTAGCACATATTTACATACACATTGGATTCTTTTTCCAATTTTCCATTTGAAATACTTAATCCCTGACACTAACCTGTACCCTACTAGTCTCTGACTAATAATCCTAAAATGATGGTGAAAAATAACCCAAAAAGAATAGAAATACAAGCAGTTCAGAGGAGGCATGGTGTATAGTTGGAATTGCTTTTTGCATTATATAATGTAGGAGTTTTAAATCTAGTCAATTTTCTGTTGAAATAGTTCTAGATGTGTTTTTAAAATTAACAAATATGTGAATCCCTGTCTCCCTTTCTCTGTAGCCTATTCAGCACATGTATTTTTATATGCACATATAGAATCCTACCTGATATCACTTTTACACACATGTGAGGTGGCTGAATTGGCAGATGCAAATTGTGAGAAGAGATCACTCCTCCTAAACGCTGTTGGAACTGAAAATTCAACCTACGGGTGAGCTTCCTAGTTGAATAACATTATACATAAATCCATTTCAGTAAAATGAATATTTTTCGATCTTTGGATTATATATATTTGATGAAGATTTTCGATTGGCATATATATTGCTACCTTTTTTTTCTTTTATTGGTTGCTCAAAACATTACAAAGCTCTTGACATATCATATTTCATACATTAGATTCAAGTGGGTTATGAACTCCCATTTTTACTCCAAATATAGAATGCAGAATCACATCAGTTACACATCCATATTTTTACATAATGTCTTATTAGTTACTGTTGTATTCTGCTACCTTTACTATGCCCTACTATCCCCCCTCCGCTCTCTTCCCATCTTCTCTCTCTACGCTACCTACTGTAATTCATTTCACTTATTGTTTATTTTTCCATTACACTCACAACCTCTTATATGTATTTTTTTTGTAACAATAAGGGTCTCCCTCCATTACCATGCAATTTCTCTTTTCTCTACCTTTCCGTCCCACCTCATGTCTCTGCTTAATGTTAATCTTTTCTTCATGCTCTTCCTCTCTGCTCTGTTCTTAGTTGCTCTCATTATATCAAAGAAGTCATTTGGTATTTGTTTTTTTGGGATTGGCTAGCTTCACTAAGCATAATCTGCTCTAGTGCCATGCATTTCCCTGCAAATTCCATTATTTTGTCATTTTTTAGTGCTGTGTAATCCTCCATAGTATATAAAAAAAAACTTTTTTTTTTATCCATTCATCTATTGAAGGTAATCTGGGTTGGTTCCACAGTGTAGCAATTGTGAATTGTGCTGCTATGAACATCGATTGGCAGTATCCCTGTAGTACGCTCTTTTAAGGTCTTCAGGGAGTAGTGCGAGAAGGGCAATAGCTGGGTCAAATGGTGCTTCCATTCCCGGCCTTCCCAGGAATCTCCATACTGCTTTCCAAATTGGCTGCACCAGTTTCAGTCCCATCAGCAATGTACAAGAGTACCCTTTTCCCCACATCGTCGCCAGCACTTGTTGTTGTTTGACTTCATAATGGCTGCCAATCTCACTGGATTGACATGGTATTTTAGGGTGGTTTTGATTTGCATTTCTCTGACTGCAAGAAATGGAGAGCATTTTTTTATGTACTTGTTGATTGATTCTATGTCCTCCTCTGAGAAGTGTCTGTTCAGGTCCTTGGCCCATTAGGTTATTTGTTATCTTATTGTCTAATTATTTGAGTTCTTTGTATACTTTGTATACTCTGGATATTAGGGCTCCATCTGAAGGGTGAGGAGTAAAAATTTGTTCCCATGATCTAGGCTCCATATTTACCTCTCTTATTGTTTCTCTTTCTGAGAAAAAAATTTTCAGTTTAAGTAACTCCCATTTGTTGATTCTTGTTATTAACTCTTGTGCTATGGGTGTCCTATTAAGGAATTTGGAGCCTGACCATACAATATGTAGATCGGAACCAACTTTTTCTTCTATCAGATGCAGAGTCTCTGATTTGAATCTAGCTCCTTGATCCACTTTGAGTTAACTTTTGTGCATGGCGAGAGAAAGTGATTCAGTTTCATTTTGTTGCATATGGATTTTCAGTTTTCCCGGCACGATTGGTTGAAGATGCTATCCTTCCTCCATTGCAAGCTTTTAGCTCCTTTATCAAATATAAGATAGTTGTAGCTTTTTGGATTAGTCTCTGTGTCCTCCATTCTGTACCATTGGTCCACCCGCCTGTTTTGGTACCAGTACCATGCTGTTTTTGTTATTATTGCTCTGTAATATAGTTTGAAATCTGGTATCGCTATACCGCCTGATTCACACTTCCTGCTTAGAATTGCTTTTGCTATTCTGGGTCGTTTATTTTTCCATATGAATTTCATGATTGGTTTATCTATTTCTACAAAAAATTCATTTGGGATTTAGATTGGCATTTCATTAAACCTACAGACAACTTTTTAGTAATATCGCCATTTTGATGATGTTAGTTCTGCCTATCCATGAACAGGGTATATTTTTCAATCTTCTAAGATCTTATTCTACTTCTCTTTTTAGGGTTCTGTAGTTTGCATTGTATAAATCTTTCACCTCTTTTGTTAGGTTGATTCCCAAGTATTTAATTTTTTATGAGGATATTGTGAATGCAGTGTTTTTCCTCATTTTCATTTCAGAAGTTTTGTCGCTGATATACAGAAATGCCTTTGATTTATGCATGTTGATTTCATTTCCAGCCACATTGCTGAATTCATTTATTAGTTCTAGTAGTTTTTTTCTGTAGACCCTTTTGGGTCTTCTATGTATAGAATCATGTCATCTTCAAATAGTGATAATTTAAGTTCTTTTTTTCCTATTTTTATGTCTTTAATGTCTTTCAACTTTCTAATTGCTCTGGCCAGTTTTTCGAGAACTATATTGAATAGAAGTGGTGATAGAGGACATCCCTGTCTTGTTCCAAATTTTAGAAAGAATGCCTTCAATTTTTCTCCATTCAGAATGATAATAGCTTGAGGCTTAACATAGATAGTTTTTACAATGTCGAGGTATGTTCCTTTTATCCCTAGTTTTTCTAATGTTTTGAACGTAAAGGAATGCTCTACTTTTTCTAATGGTTTTTCTGCATCTATCAAGATCATCTTATGGTTCTTATTTTTAAGTCTATTGATGTTGTGAATAACATTTATTGATTTCCATATATTGAACCCTCCTTGCATCCCAGGGATGAATCCTAGTTGATCATGGTGCACAATTTTTTTGATGTGCCTTTGTATCCAAATCACCAGAATTTTAATGAAAATTTTTGCATCTAGGTTCATCAGAGATATTGGTCTGTTGTTTTCTTTCATTGAGGTGTCTTAGTCTGGTTTCAGCAGCAGGGTGATGTTGGCCTCATAGAATGAATTTGGCAGAGCTCCCTGTTTTTCTATTTTCTGAATAACTTGAAAAGTATTGGTATTAATTCTTCTTTAAAGGTTTTGTAAAACTCCGCTGTATACCCATCCGATCCTGGGCTTTTCTTGGTTGGTAGTAGTTTGATTGCCTCTTCTATTTCATCGATTGATATTGGTCTGTTCAAATTGTGTGTATCCTCCTGACTCAGTCTAGGCAAATCATATGACTTAACAAATGTATCAATGTCTTCACTATTTTCTATTTTATTGGAATATAGGTTTTCGAAATAATTTCTAATTGTCTTCTGTATTTATGTAGCATCTGTTGTGATATTGCCTTTTTCATCCCGTATGTTAGTAATTTGAGTTCTCTCTCTTCTTCTCCTCGTTAGCATGGCTAAGGGTCTGTCAATCTTATTTATTTTTTCGAAGAACCAACTATTAGTTTTGGTAATTTTTTAATAGTTTCTTTTGTTTCAATTTCGTGATTTACTCTCTGATTTTAATAATTTCTTGACTTCCGCTACATTTGCTGTTGTTTTGCTCTTCCTTTTCTAGGGCTTTGAGATTAAGTGAGAGCTCATTTATTTGTTGTTTTTGTTTTTTTCTTTTTTTGAGGAATGACCTCCAGGTGATGAATTTGCCTCTTGAATCTTGTTTCATTGTGTCCCATTGAATCTGATATGTTGTGTCTGTATTTTCATTTATCTCTAAGAATTTTTTGATTTCCTCCTTTATGTCTTCTGTAACCCATTGATCATTCAGTAACATATTGTTCATTTTCCATGTGATGTAGGATTTTTCCTTCCTTCTTTTACCGTTGGTTTCCAGTTTCATTCCATTGTGATCAGAAAAAAATTCATGGTATTATCTCCACCCCTTTATATTTACTGAGTGTTGCCCTATGGCATAATATATGGTCTATTTCTGAGAAGGATCCATGTGCTGGTGAGAAAAAAGTATATCCACTTGATGATGGTTGATATATTCTATATATGTCAGTTAAGTCTAGGGTATTGATTGTGATATTGAATTCTATATTTTCTTTATTCAACTTTTGTTTGGAGGATCTGTCCAATGGTGAGAGAGGTGAGTTGAAGTCTCCCATAATTATTGTGTTGTGGTCTATTTGATTCTTGAACTTGAGGAGAATTTGTTTTATAAATGTTGCAGCACCATTATTTGCTGCATAAATATTGATAATTGTTATGTCTTGTTGGTGAATGGTTCCTTTCAACAGTATATAATGTCCTTCCTTATCCCTTTTGATTAAATTAGTCTTGAAGTCGATTTTATTCCATATGAGGATGGCCACCCCTGCTTGCTTACAAGGACCGTGTGCATGGTATAAATTTTCCCAACCTTTCACCTTCAGCCTGTGTATGTCTTTTCCATTCAGATGTGTCTCCTGGAAGCAACATATTGTTGGATTTGTTTTTTTTAATCCACGTTACAAGTCTATGTCACTTTATTGGAGAGTTTAAGCCATTAAAGTTTAGAGTTAGTATTGATATATGGTTTGTATTGCCACCCGTCTTTGATTATTTATCTTTTTTTTAATTTAGTTTGTTTATCCATGATTAACTTTTCCCCCGCCCTCTGTCATTAATGAGGCACTTCCCACTGATGGTTTTCTTTGTTGATATTCATTTTTTCCTTGTGTAGTGTTTTCCTTAAGATGCTTTGCAATGCTGGTTTTCTGGCTGCAAGTTCTTTTAGCTTTTGTTTATCACGAAATGTTTTTATTTCGTTGTCTTACCTGAAGCTTAATTTTGCTGAATACAGATTTCTTGGTTGGCATCCATTGTTTTTAAGTGTTTGAAATACGTTGTTCCAGGATCTTCTCACTTTCAGCGTCTGTGATGAAAAATCTGTTGTTAACATTTTTGGTTTACCCCTGATTGTAATCTGCCTCCTTTCTCTTGTAGCTTTTAATATTTTCTCTTTGTTCTGTATATTGGATATCTTCATAACAATGTGTCTTGGCATTGGTCTACTGTGATTTTGTGTGCTCGGTGTCCTGTAAGCATCTACAATTTTTTTTATCCGTTTCCATTTTTATTTCTGGAAAGTTTTCTGTAATTATTTCATACAGCAGGTTACTCATTCCCTTGGTTTGAATCTCTGTACCTTCCTCTATCCAGATGACTCATTAGTTTTTTTTTTTTTTTCTTATGTTATCCCATATCTCTTGGATGTTTTTCTCATGACTTTTTACCAGCATTTCTTTGTTGGCTAGACTTTTTTCAAGATGATATATTTTGTCTTCATTATCTGACATTCTGTCTTCTACTTGCTCCACTCTGTTAGTGATACTCTCAATTGAGTTTTTAATTTGTTTTATCATTTCCTTCATTTCTAGAATTATTGTTTGATTTTTTTTATAATCTCTATCTCCTAATTAAGATGCTTAATTTCTTTTTATATCTGTTTATGTAATTCATTTTCAATGTGTTCTTTCACTGTTTGGTTTTGATGTCTCGTATCCTCTTTAAGGTTCCATTCCATCTGTCTAAGGTATTTCTTGAGTTCTTTATATGACCATTTTTCTGATGACTCTAGGTCCTTCTGAATATTTAGGCTGTCCATCATTGTTTGTACTCCTTTTCTTCCTTGCTTTTTTATGCTGCTCATGTTACTTCTTGTTTTGTTTGACTGCTGAGTTACTGCTTACTCTTATAAATTTATTTGATGCTTGGGAGGAAAGATATTAGAAGGGAAGGGAAGAAGTCACTAAAGAGAATGAGAGTAGACAGGTAGAATTCAAGGAAGGGAGAATAAGAAAATTGAAAAGAAATGAAAAGACAAAAGAAAAAATTAGAAAATAAAGAAAGAAAAAAAATTTAAATAATAATTATAATTAAAAAATGAAAATTAAAATTTAAAATAATATTAATAATAATAATGATAAAATAAAAAATAAAAAATAAAAACATTAAAAAAGTTAAAGAACAACAACAACAAAAATGAAAATGAAAGAAATATAAAAAATATAAATTAAAAAAATAATAATAATACATGCAGTCATAGAGTTCAATTAACTTCTCTTTCAGTATGTGGAGCTGTGTGCACTGGGCCAAGCTCCTCCTCTGAATAAGTGGGAACCAATCACTGTGCAGCAGCTCTTCCTCCCAGACTTGGCGGATCTCCAATCCTGAGTGCCTAGGGCCTTCTCTTGTGCTTCCTCAAGCCATGCCCTGATCACCTGTGACGCTCACCACAATAGTGGTTACAAGCCAGAACTCTACTCCTGGCAGCCCTGTTTTCATGAACGCCTGTGCACACTCTCCCTGTTTGCCTCCCTCAGACCCTAAGTTTGTAGAGCTTGGGGCTGAGGACCCCCAGCGAATTTTCTTGCCCTCTGGGAGCCACGCCACCGGTACGTGGTGTAAGAGACCTCAATTGTCAGCACTTGTGGGATCAGGAGCCCGGAATTCCACGCCGCTAGTCCCGAGCCAATCCTGATTCCCTAGGTCTGGCTATCGCGCTCACGGGAGAGCTGGGAGAGGCCCTTACGGCAGAGCTGGGAGGGGCCCTTAAGGTTTCCCCGCTGTGTTGAGAGAGATGGCTAGGGGATTACACACCTGTCACGCTGGTTTCAATGAAGTTATCTCCTCTGCCCGTGACATCATTTCTATGCTATGGTGGTATCCCATGCAAATGGTGACCGTTTGTTCCCTTTGCAAGGTAACCAACGCAACGGGTGGGTCCTGACTGTCTCTCCCAAGCGCCGTTTCAATCCTGTGGCCACTGCCTTTGAAGGCTTGGTTGGCTTTTACCTCTGAAAGTTCAGAAGGGCCGAACAGTTATTTCAGAGGGATCTTAGTGCTGAGTCACGAGAACCAGGCAAACCGGAGGTTGAATGCAGCCGATCCAGGCTCGGTGTGTGTTCTGAGGGGCCCAGAATGTTCGCACCAGATCCACATTAGGTCAACATTGCCTAGTGATTCTGAGCAAACAGCATTTAGACAGTTTACGACTCCCGATGCCCGCGCAGCTGAAGAGGTCAGAGACTTGATTTTTCCATGCCTGCCTTCATGATGGATTTCCTGTATTGCTACTTTTTTATATCTGTGCATGTGAGTGTGTATGTATGAGAGTGTATATATATATATATATACACTCTCCAGATTTTTTAAAATATGAAATATATGTGTCTTATTATACACTCCCTAAATTCATTCATATTCATATATGTGTATTTATAATCAACTTTCCACAAGATTATTCTCAGAAATAATCATCCACCTGAAATACATATTTGTTTTCTAGTACTGAAAACTAAATTCAGTGAAAGGTGCAAACAAAACCTAATATTTCTACAGTTACTGAGCTAGTTTAACATCAATGCAAGTATATTCTTAGGGGACATGATGTGTATTTTGATTTTCATTTTTATTCAACACTTATACGTTACGATGTCTTCAGTTTATGCACATCATAGGATATATATTTCATTCAAAAGTTAGAAAATTTATAGGCATTTGTTTCACGATCAATCACTTTCTGATTCAGAACACATGATTCTTCTATGTTTCTTGACTGGTCTTTTCATGAGACTTCTTTCCAAACACATTATTTTCGTTTAACATCATCACTTATAAAGCAAAACTCAAACACCCTTCATGATAAACCATAATCCTAATATTACCATTAGATATATAACTGGTTGAAATGAATGATTATATATCAATATAAGATTTCTTATATATTTTCAGATTTCAATTCAATCCATTATTTAAAGTGGAACCAGATACATTATTTATTCATATTATCGTCTATTCATGCATTATCTCTATATTCATAGACACAGGGTACACCTCTTTGTACCCCTAATACTAATGTATATGTCTTCAAAATATTGCTCCCAGACATGGTGAAAGAAATACTCATGTTACCTGATCTACATATACATTTTACCACCGAAATATTCTGAACAAAAAAAAAATGTAAAGGTCACACTTATGATTGTACCAAAGCCTAAAAGGAAAGTGAACATGGATAAGTAATAACATCCGTGTCCAGGTTGCCTAATGCTCTCAAATGTCAATCCCATTGGTGACAACATATTTGTTTTTTCCTATGATTATATATTCAAACTCAACCCTGTTGAAAATGTCTAATCCTATCACTCATTTATACTTTGCCTGATTTCGTTATGTCTCTATTGATACCTGCTTTTCTACATAATTTCCCCAGTTCATCATTGTGAAAGACTCTTCACATGTACTGACATTTACATTCACTCTCTAAACGAAACCCTATTGCTAAAGAAGCTTTTTATTCCAAATCATATTCTCACTCTTCTTCCTAAACCTACTGACTATCTTTCTAATCCTACCGACTATCCCTTTTTAACTGGATGTTCTCTTCTACATTCAATCATCCAAGGTACAAGGTCCTATGCCATTGTATATCGATTTAACTGAGACAATTGTACAGAACGTAATTCAACACTATGCATCCCAATCAAGGGCCCAATGCCCTTCTGGGCTTCAAATCTTTCTTAGATTTCCGTTTTCATACATATATTTCACTTATATATTCTTATAAATATCGCAGGTACCCAATCCCTTTATTCATCCTGCAGAATGATTCCTAACCCAAATCAAACATATAATGAACCCTAACCATACACTAACTTTACCGAAGAGCAGGGACAGAGTTGGTTTTAAAATACAGGAATGTAGGGTATCTTCACCTGCTGAGAACCTCAAATGTTCATGCAGAAATGATCCCTGGTGAAGATGAAGGCAGCTATGAAATACCTCAGAAAGCAAAAGTCATCTTCCATGGCAGTCATCCTGGTCGGGTTGAAGGGTTGTGTCTGAATCACTCTCTCTTCTTAATGTATACAAGATGGACCAAACCAGTTCTGTGTGGAGAGCTGTTCCGGGGTGCTTATGATTGATATAACATTCTAACTTGTGAAAGTGTTACAGGAAAACAGGGGCAGCCTCCACCTAAAGGGACTTTTGGAAGCAACTGTTAGGGCAAAGTGGTTGCCAAGGCAGTGATGTAATTCAGATCCTGAAGGAAGTGACCTCACCTCACTTCCTTGGTGATGAAACTCTCTGAACTTGGGATCCAGGAAGCCAGGAACCCAGACACAGTCCCTGTCCCAGTCCCAGTGGTCTCATATGTTTGGATTTACCAAGGACAGAGTCAGTCTTTCTTTGAACCTACAGATGTGAGGATGGCCAAATGCCAGGAAACCTTTGAAGAGGGGCTTTTCCTCAGAAAGCAGGTAGTGTCTCACCACTGGCTCTTGACAACTTCACAGAGTTGGCCAAGCAGACCAGAACTGAGACAGGAGAGGTCATTTTGGGGAAACATAGTATGGCCCACCAGTCAGAGGACACTCCGGAGAGTCACAGACCTACTTGGGGGAAGGAGGTGCCTTTGTGGGTGTGGGTGTGATTTTGTGGTTTTGTCTCAAGTTCTCAGAATAGGTGGGAAAGGCAGTTTGTTTGGTTTGGAGTGGACTACTTTTAGTAAGTCCTTTGACAAGGCGAGTGTCTGTGTATCCCACTGTGTTCATGATTGTAGACATTAGAAGAGAGAAGGCATCAATGGATGTTTCCTGTCTAATAGAAAGCTTGAAAGGATTCATTGTGCCCAATATATGAGTGGAATCAGGCTTGCCTTATGGATGGGCAACACCTACTAGCTTCATAATTTCCTGTTTTCTCCTTCAATTCTGGCAACACTCCAGAATAGTATCATGGTTTTGTGTCCAAGATATGTACCACCTCCAATATCTGTGACATGGCCATGTACTAGATAGTTGAAGGGAATGGCTAGCATCTCAGAAATCTCAGATATCAGTTGACCAGGAAAGTCTCAGTGGAGAAACCCTGCTTTGGTCCTTTTGCTTACCTATTGTTCTGTTGCCCTGAATGTCAGGAAGAACTTTGCCTCAAGCCACCACTTTGTGAAGCCTGAAGAAAACAGTTTTCAAATGCAAATGAATGGGCATCACGTGTGGATCCATGCTTAATTGCTTTGAAAAGGGATATGTCTGAATCAGTCTCTTGGCCCTGTGTGAGGCTGAGGCTTAGATTCTCAGCACCTGATGGATCTAAAGATACATCCCATGCATGCATCGAAAACCAAAATGGCAAAAAGATCAGATATTGTTGATTAACTCTCTTGCCTTCCTCTGGTAGGTTCCTGACATCCATCAAGTGAGAACAGGGATCCTTTGGGTCAAATGAGTTCTTCAAAACCCAGCAGAGGCTAGCCCATAGGTGCTTGTTTTTCTCATGACTCCAATTCACTTAAAGAATCTAAACCTCAAAGTCAGTAGGCCTCAAGTTGGAGAAGCTAAGCAGTATTAAAGGAAGGCCTATTTGATCACTTCTGGTTTACAGGAAGGGTGTCCATGCCACCCTGACTTTAGGCAAATAAGGTGCAGGAAGCTTATTTTGGACACTGACGTGGGCTGCTCCCCTCATGGAAACCTCCAGCCACAGGTTATGATGAGTGTATATATGGAAGAAGATTTGGGCCATGTGGGAGTGTTTGGGATTTAATTGTGGACATTTGAATGGTGGTTTGAAGAGATGACTGGGTCCACGTGGGCTTGCACCCTGGTGTGATTCCCCTTAGAGACTGAGTTGTGGTACTGATCTCAGAGAAGTATTGCCATGAATTGTGTTGGGATTTTAGATGGCCATGCATGAGAGTTGCCCTTGGAAAGACATCTAGGCCCAAGTTGACTTTCCACAGATCACAGGGAATCTCAGCCATGATATCACATGATTTTATTCTTAAAGACTTGGCAGCCATTTTTGAGAGTCAAAACACACATGGACCTCACATTGTAGACCTCAATGGGGCTGGCTTAATCTGACATTTTGGCCACTCTTTGGGAAGCCTTGCCTGTGAGAATTCTCCAGAGTTTTCATTGAAATGAACTTGCTCACCATTTAATGGTTCCTGAATAAATTGAAACCCACAGTGCCTGCAACTTCTTCCTTGAAAATTGGCTAGATAAATACCATAAAAATTTTTGAAATTCCCATGACTGGGTGGCACTGGAGAACATTTGGATGTCCTGTTGCTGATCATGAGTATGTAAGACAGTGCCTTGATTGACTTGGTTTTATGAAAATGGTGTAGAACAGAGATGCCAGTAAGTTGGATCCTGTTGAGTAGTTGTCCTAGAGCAGTGGTTGGCAGGTGTGTGATAAAACATCTGTGTTGGGCCATGTGGATCTGCCATTGTCTTGCAAATGGATTGTGACTGACATTTTGAAGCCAGTAGACTCTTATATGTAAAAGCATATTGTTATATGGAGAGGTTTCAGGGCAATGTTCAGAATCAGGTTGCTATGGTCAATGGGGCAAGCAATGTGGGATAGAAGCCTGGTTGGTGCATTCTCCTGCAGAACCCGACCCACCACAATTGACAGAACTCACTTCAGCACTGTGTCCCTGTTGAACTCCTTGTATTTCATGAAGCAAATTCCAAACTCCCAGTGCTGCAGCAAGAAACACCACGAATAGTGGAGGATGACCAAATGGATTTACAGTCCACACGGGGAGACACTTAGACCCCAGTGGCCACAAGTTACATACAAATAGAAAATTCAGCACTGATGCCTCATGTTCATTGGAAAATAAGAAACAATGTCATTCATGTCACATAGATGAAGACCCAGCTTTGATGGTCTCACTCCAAATGAAGCTAATGCTCCTGACAACAGCATATATTTCATTGCCCAACCTTAGAGGCAGTTTCTCCAGATGTCAGGCTGGCAGAACTTCATGTTTGTGGAGTGTTTACCCTGTCCCTTACTTTTGGAAACTCCTCTACCACCTCCAAATTTGTGAACTCTTGAGCATTTTCCATTCCACATATGTATTCACAGATTTTCTAACTCCTCTCCTCTAATTGTGTCTTATGTGGGGCGAAGGTAATGTCAAGGCATTGTTATGAATGAGAGTGGGAAGTTTTTTGTGTAGCACATATTTGCATATACATTGGATACATTTTCAAATTTTCCTATCGAAATACTGAATCCCTGACACTAACACATACCCTAATAGACTTTGACTTCTAATCCTAATATTATGGAGAAAAATAACTCAAACAGAATAGAAATACAAGAGGTTCACAGGAGGCATGGTGTATAGTTGGACTTGCCTTTCGTATGATAAATGGTAGGTGTTATAAATCTAGCGAATTTTAATTGAAATAGTCCTCCATGTGTTTTAAAAGTTAACAAATATGTGAATAACTGTCTCCCTTTCTCTGTAGCCTATTCATCACATGTATTTTTATATGCACATATCGAATTCTACCTGGTATAACTCGTACATTTTGTGAGGTGGCTGGCTTGGCAGATACAAATTGTGAGAAGAGATCACTCCTACTAAATGCTGTTGGAACCGAAAATTCAAGATACGGGTGAGCTTCTTAGTTGAACGACATAAATCCATGTTCATTAAAATGAATATTTTTGGATCTGTGGATGATATATATTTCATGGTGAATTTCGATTGGCATACATAATACTACTTTTTTAATGTCTCTGTGTGTATGTATATATATACATATATATATATATTTTTTTTCACTCTGCAGATTTTTCAAAATATGAAGTATATTTTTCTTATAATACACTCCCTAAATTCATTCATATTCATGTATGTGGATTTATAATCAACTTTTCAAACGATTTTTCTCAGAAATATTCATCCACCTGAAATACTTATTTGTTTCCTAGTACTGAAAACTAACTTCAGGGGATCATATGATGGCTGCGAAGAGAGTGCATCACCCCCATATACCGCATCACTGTGCGGGAGAATGACGAGTTAGAATGGCTAAAACCTATCTTGTTAGAAATTTCCAGCAAAATTGTGGTTCTCCAAAACCTAGTGTACTAATTTCCATCTCACGAGGATCAGCTACGGGAACTCAAACGCGAGTGATTTGTCCTCACAGAAGGTCATGTGGCTTATTCAGGAAATCGCTCCGTGGCTAGAGTCTGTGGTGCATGCTGGGAAACGACGAGATAGCAACGCAAATATACAGTGGTGCAGATATTGTGGGCTCCTGCCAGGTATGCAATCACTGTGCTCAGTGCTGAATTCTGGGTTTGAGACGGGGAAGCATGCAGTCCAACTCGTTTCTCCGCACCAGTCAGACCACAGAGGAACCCAGCGGCCACCATCTTGGAGAGGTGACGTCACCATCCCTGTTTTCGACTGATCGCAGCTTATTCAGCTATAGAACCGGTAATTTCAGGATGCCATTCACCTTTGTCTTGCAGACAAATTACTCAGGCTCAGTGCTAGAGAACCCGCAGAAACTGCGTCTTGGAGCCTGCTTCTATTAGAACATACACCGAGCCCAGAGCGGCCGAATTCCGCCTCCCGGAACTGATCTGGCCTTGGGCTAAAGAACCTGCGGAAACTGCTTCTCGGTCCGGGTCTTGCTGAATACTGTGGAGGTAAATATCAACCGAGCCTTCATAGGGAGTGCAACAGGATTGAGACGGGGCTTGTGAGTGCCGGTCAGAACTCACCCATTGCTTTAGTCACCCAGCAAAGGGAACAAAATGCTGCCTTTTGCATGGGATAGCAACATGGCAGAGATCTGATGTCATCAGAAAGCAGCAGAGGAGATAACTTCATTGATACCATCGGTGACAGAAACAGTTGGTCTCCTGGTAAAGAAAGTGAGTCACAAACACCCGGGTCTCTCTCACTTTGTCATCAAGCCAGAGGGGCAGAGCAGAGCCTCCGCCCACGCCCGGAACAGGCCCAGCGACACACCTGCATGGTAGTCACGTCACCCCAATTGGAATAGAGGCAGAGCAGAGCCGCCGCCCTTGCCCAGAACAGGCCCAGTGACCCGCAGGCGTGGTAGTCAAATCACCCGAATTGGAATAGTTGCAGAGCAGAGCCTTCTCCCTCACCTAGTACAATCCCAGTGGCCCACCGGCATGGTAGTCAGGTCACCCCAATATTAGTAGGGGCAGAGCAGAGCCTTCGCCCGCACCCAGAACAGGCCCAACAACCTGCCGGCATGGTAGTCACAACCCCCCAAATGGAGTAGTGGCAGAGCAGAGCCATCACCCGCACCCGCAAGGTAGGCACACCTGCACCTGACTGGCAGAAGAGGCCCATCGCCCTGCCGGAGCGGCAGACACTTCACCCCATTTGGAATAGGAGCAGAGCAGATCCGTTGCCCGTGCCCGCAAGGTAGGCAGACCTGCGACAAACTGGCGGAACAGGCCCAGCAACACACCTGCATGGTAGTCACGTCACCCCAATTGGAGTAGGGGCAGAGCAGAGCCGCCGCCAGCACCTACAAGGTAGGCAGACCTGCGACTGATCGGCAGAACACCCCAGGGGTCCACGGGCCTGGTAGACACGTGACACCAATTGGAGGAGGGGCAGAGCAGAGCCGCCTCCCGCGCCTGCATGGTAGGCAGACCTGCAACCGATCAGGAAAACAAGCCCAGCGGCCCGTCAGCAAGGTAGTTAGATCACCCTAATTGGAGGAGCAGCACAGCCCCCCTGCGCCCATGCAAGGGAGACTTTGCAACTATACAAGAGCAATATAAATATATAGGAGGAAAATTTCAAAATCACAACAGTTTCACCAAGCAGAAAGAAAAGCGAGCAGTATGATAAGACAAGGAAAAAAGGACCACAAGCAATGCAGGTCAGCACAACTTTAGAAGAGGTAATAGCTGCAGTAAATGGAATGTCAGATAAAGAACTCAGGATATACATGCTTCAGATGATCTGGAGTCTCAAGGAAGACATTAGACAGCAAAATCAGACAATGAAAAATCACTTCGACAATGAATTACATAAACAAATCCAAGAAGCAAAAGATCAGCTATACAGGGAGATAGAGGTTGTAAAAAATAACAAACAGAAATCCTAGAAATGCAGAAAGCAATAAACCAACTTAAAAACTCAATTGAGAATACTACCAGCAGAGTAGAACACTTAGAAGATAGAACATCAGACAATGAAGACAAAGTATTCCAACTTGAAAAGAACATAGACAGCTCAGCAAGACTGTTAAGAAACCATCAACAGAATATCCAAGAAATACGGGATAACATAAAGAGACCAAACTTAAGAGTCATTGGAATACAGGAAGGTATAGAGGTCCAAACCAAAGCAATGAGCAATGTATTCAATGAAATAATACGAGAAAACTTCCCAGACTTGAAGAATCAGACTGACTCCCAAGTCCTAGAAGCCTACAGGACGCCGAATGTGCAAAATCATAAGAGATCCACACCTAGACACATTATAATGAAGATGCCCAACGTACACAATAAGGAGAGAATTTTAAATGCCACAAGAGAAAAAAAAAGCAGATTACATTTAGGGGTAAACCAATCAGGATAACAGCTGATCTTTCAACACAGACTCTGAAAGCTAGAAGATCCTGGATTAACATTTTTCAAACACTGAAAGAAAATGGATTCCAACCAATAATTGTGTATCCAGTGAAATTAAGCATCAGGATGGAAGATAAAATCATAACCTTCTATGTTAAAAAAAAAGTTAAAATAAATTGTAGCTAGAAAACCATCTCTTCAAAACATCATTGGCAAAATATTACAGGAAGAGGAAATGGAAAATAACAATAAAAACCAACAGTGGGAGGTAGTACAGTAAAAGGGGGAAATAATCAATGTAGAAAACAATCCATGTTTAATAACATAAATAAACAAATAGGGCTGGAAGAACAACCATTATCTCAATAATAACCGTAAATGTTAATGGCTTAAACTCACCAATTAAGAGACACAGGCTAGTAGAATGGATCACAACACAAGACCCAATAATATGCTGCCTACAGGAGACGCATTTGATAGGAAAAGACATACATAGACTGAAGGTGAAAGGTTGGGAAAAATCATATCACTTATATGGACTTCGGAAACAAGCAGGAGTGTCCAAACTCATATCAAATAAAATAGATTTCAAGCCAAAGTTAATCAAAAGGGATAAAGAGGGACACTACATACTGCTCAAGAGAACCATACACCAACAAGACATAACCATTATAAATATATATATGCCCCAAACAATGGTGCAGCTATGTCCATCAAACAAACTTTTTTCAAGATCAAGAGTCTAATAGACCACCATACAATAATCATGGGAGACTTCAACACACCTCTCTCACCACTGGACAGGTTTTCCAAACAAAAGTTGAAATAGAAAACTATAGAACTCAATAACACAATTAATAACCTAGACTTAATTGACATATATCGAATATACTCCTCAACATCAAGCAGTTACATTTTTCCTCAGCAGCACATGGATCCTTCTCAAAAATAGATCATATATTATGTCACAGGGCAATTCTTAGACAATATAAAGAAGTAGAGATAATACCATGCATCTTATCTGATCATAATCTAATATAAACTAAAAATCAATGATAAACGAAGGAAGGAAAAATCATGCATCACTTGGAGAATGAACAATAGGTTACTGAATGATCAATGGGTTATAGAAGACATCAAGGAGGAAATTAAAAAATTCTTAGAGATAAATGAAAACACAGGCACAACATATCAGAATCTATGGGACACACTGAAATCCGTTCTAAGAGGAAAATTCATTGCTTGGATTTCATTCCTTAAAAAAAGAAAAAAAAAAACAAAACAAATAAATGATGTCATACTTCATCTCAGAATCCTAGAAAAAGAAGAGGAAAACAACAGCAAAATAAGTAGAAGGTAAGATTTAATTAAAATCAAAGCTGAAATTAATGAAATCGAAACAAAAGAAACAATTGAAAAAATTGAGAAAACTAAAAGTTGGTTCTTTGAAAAAATAAATAAAATCGACAGACCCTTAGCCATGCTAATGAAGAGAAGAAGAGAGAAAACTCAAATTACTAGCATACGGGATGAAAAGGGCAACATCACATGTTAAGGTATATAAACAAGTCAGGATGGCACCTGGTATTTTGCCAGAGAAATGTTAGGGTCTGTAAACAAGTCTGGATGGCGCCTGGAAAAATGCCATAGAGAGTGGTTTGTGAAGTAACAAAAGCAAGCCATTAAGTGTGGAGATTCCTTATTGGTTCACTGCTGGATCTATTTTATGCTAATTAGATAAGCTATATAAAATGTATAAATATCGCTCAGATGCTACAATAAACGGCTTCCATTCCTGCTGTATCAATCTACACAAGTTATTTGTCACCCCCTGGCAATCACAGCAGATATTTCTGAAATACAGAAGATAATCAGAAATTAATTTGATTCGTTATACTCCAATATAATAGAAGATAGTGAAAGCATCGAAAAATTTCTTAAGTCATATGATCTGTCCAGATTGAGTCAGGAGGATATAGACAACCTAAACAGACCAGTATCAATTGAGGAAATAGAAGAAACCATCCAAAGATTACCAACTAAGAAAAGACCAGGACAGTATGGGTATACAGCAGAGTTTTACAAACCCTTTAAATATGAACTAATACCAATACTTTTCAAGCTATTTCAGGAAATTGAAAAAGAGGGAGATCTTCCAAATTCATTCTACCAGGCCAATATCACCCTGATTTCTACACCAGACATAAACACTTCAAACAAAGAAAACTACAGACCAATATCCCTAAGGAATCTAAATGCAATAATCCCTAATTAAATTCTGGTGAATCAGATACAAAAACATATTAAAAAAATTGTGCACCATGATCAAGTAGGATTCATCCATGGAATACAAGGCTTGTTCAATATACGAAAATCAATAAATGTTATTCACCACATCAATAGACTTAAAAATAAGAACCATATGATCATCTCGATAGATGCACAAAAAGCATTCGACAAAGTACAGCATCCCTTTATCTTCAAAACTCTAGAAAAACTAGGAATAACAGGATCATACCTCAATATTGTAAAAGCAATCTATGCTAATCCTCAAGCTAGCATCATTCTGAATCTAGAAAAATTGAAGGCATTCCCTCTAAAATCTGGAACAAGAATGGGATGCCCTCTCTCACTACTTCTGTTCAATACAGTTCTCGAAACACTGGCCAGAGCAATTAGACAGACGGAAGAAATTAAAGGCATAAAAATAGGAAAAGAACAACTTAAATTATTACTATTGCAGATGACATGATTCTATACCTAGCAGACCCAAAAGGGTCTACAAAGAAACTAATAGAGCTAATAAATGAATGCAGCAAAGTGGCAGGATATAAAATCAACACGCATAAATCAAAGGCATTCCTCTATATCAGGGACAAATCCTCTGAAATGGAAATGAGAACAACCACTCCATTCACAATATCCTAAAAAAAAAAAGATGGGAATCAACCTAACAAAAGAGGGGAAAGTCTCATACAATGAAAACTACACAACCCTAAAGAGAGAAATATAAGAAGATCTTAGAAGATGTAAAAATATACCCTGTTCATGGAAAGGCAGAACTAACATCATCAAAATGGTGATATTACCAAAATTTCTCTATAGGTTTAATGCAATGCCAATCAAATCCCAAAGGCATTTCTTGTAGAAATAAAGAAAGCAATCATGAAATACATATGGAAAAATAAAAGTTCCAGAATAGCAAAAACAATGCTAGGCAGGAAGTGTGAATCAGGCGGTAGAGCGATACCAGACTTCACACTATACTACAGAGCAATAGTAACAACAATAGCATGGTAGTGGTACCAAAACAGGCTTGTGGACCAATGGTACTGAATAGAGGACACAGAAACCAATCCACAAAACTACAACTATCTTATATTTGATAAAGGGGCTAAAAGCAAGCAATGGAGGAAGGATAGCATCTTCAACAAATGGTGTTGGGAAAACTGGAAATCCATATGTAACAAATTGAAACTGAATCCCTTTCTCTTGCCATGCACAAAAGTTAACTCAAAATGGATCAAGGAGCTTGATATCAAATCAGAGACACAGTGTCTGATAGAAGAAAAATTTGCTTACTATGTACATACTGTGGGGTCGGGCTCCAAATTCCACAATAGGACACCCATAGCACAAGAGTTAATAACTAGAATCAACAAATGGGACTTACTCAAACTAAAAAGTTTTTTCTCAGCAAAAGAAACAATAAGAGAGGTAAATAGGGAGCCTACATCCTGGGGAAGAAATCTTTACTCCTCACACTTCAGATAGAGCCCTAATATCCAGAGTATACAAAAAACTCAAAAAATTAGACAATAAGATAACAAATAACCCAATCAACAAATGGGCTGAGGACCTCAACAGACACTTATCAGATGAGGACTTACAATCAATCAACAAGTACATGAAAAAAACTCACCATCTCCAGCAGTCAGAGAAATGCAAATCGAAACCACCCTAAGATACCATCTCACTCCAGTAAGATTGGCAGCCATTATGAAGTCAAACAACAAGTTCTGGCAATGATGTGGGGAAACAGGTACACTTCTACATTGCTGGTGGGACTGCAAATTGGTGCAGCCAATTTGGAAAGCAGTATGAAAATTTCTTGGAAAGCTGGGAATGGAATCACCATTTGACCCAGCTATTTCCCTACTCAGTCTATTCACTAAAGACATAAAAACAGCATGCTACAGGGACACTGCTACATCGATGTTCATAGCAGAACAATTCACAACAGCAAGACTGTGAAACCAACTTAGATAACCTTCAATGAAAGAATGGATAAAATACTGTGGCATTTATACACAATGGAGTATTACTCTGCATTGAAAAATAAAAAAAAAAATTATAGAATTTGGAGGGAAATGGATGGCATTAGAGCAGATTATGCTAAGTGAAGCTAACCAATCCTTAAAAAACAAATGCCAAATGTCATCTTTGATATAAGGAGAGTAACTAAGAACAGAGGAGAGATGAAGAGCATGACAAGATGATTAACATTAAAGCGGGATGAGAGGTGGAAAGGAAAGGGAGAGAGAAGGAAAATTGCATGGAATTGGAAGGAGACCCTCAGGGTTATACAAAATTACATACAAGAGAAAGTGAGGGGAAAGAGAAAAATAATACAAGGGGGACAAATTTATTACAGTAGAGGGGGTAGAGAGAGAAGAGGGGAGGGGCGGGGAGGGGAGGGGGGATAGTAGAGGATAGGAAAGGCAGCAGAATTCAATAGACACTAGTATGGCAATATGTGAATCAATAGATGTGTAACTGATGTGATTCTGTAATCTGTACACGGGGTAAAAATGGGAGTTTATAATGCACTTGAATCAAAGTGTGAAATATGTTATAACAACAACTATGTAATGTTTTGAACAACCATAAATAAAAATGAAATAAAACTAACTATGGTGAATAATGTATGCAATCCTAATATTTCTACAGTAACTGACCCAGTTTAACATCAATGCAAGTAGATTCCTATGGGACATGATGTGTACTTTGACCTTCATTTTTATTCAACACTGGTACATTACTATTTCATCAGTTTATGCACATCACAGGATATATATTTCATCCACAATTTAGGAAAGTTATAGGCATTTGTTTCACTTTCAATCAATTCCAGCTTCAGAACACATGGATTCCTCCATATTTCTTGACTGGTCTTTTCATGAGACTTCTTTCCAAACACATTATTTTCGATTTCCATAAACACTTTTGAAACAAAACTCACACACACTTCATGATAAACAATAACCCTAAGATTACCATTATATATGTAACTGGTTGGAGTGAATGATTGTATGTCAATATATGATTTCCTATATATTTTAAGATATCAATTCAATCCATTATTTAAAGAGAAAAAAGTTATATTATTTATTCACACTATGGTCTATTCATGCATTATCTCTATATTCATTGACACAGGGTACACCACTTGGTACCCACAATACTAATTTATGTGTCCTCAAATATTGCTCCCAGAAATGGTGGAAGAAATACACACATCATATGATCTACATATATATTTGATCACAATAATTTTCTGGGCACAAAATGCAAAGGTCACACTTATGATTGTACCAAATCCTAAATTGAAAGTGAACATGGCTTACTAAAAACATCCATGTCCAGGTTGCCTAATGCTTTCAAATGTCATTCCTATTGGTGACTACATATTTGTTTCTTCCTAAGATTATGTATTCAATCTCAACCCTGTTGAAAATGTCTAATCCTATCACTCACTATATAATTGCCTCATTTCGTAATGTCTCTATTGATATTTTCCTTCCTACATATTTTCCCCAGTTAATCATTGTGACTGACTCTTCACATGTGCTGACATTTATATTCACTCTATAACCGAAACCCTAATGCTACAGAACTTTTTGTCCAATTTTTATACTCACTCTTTTTTTATAAACCTACCGACTATCTTCCTAATCCCACCGACTATCTCAATTTGAGTGGATGTTCTCTTCTAAAATCAAACATCCAAGGTATAAGGTCCTATGCCATTGATTATCAATTTATCTGAGACATCTGTGTAGAATGTAATTAAAATCTAAGTATCCCAATCAAGGGCCTAATGCCCTTCTGGGCTTCAAATCTTACCAACATTTCTGTTTTCATACTTATATTTCACCTCTATAATCTTATAAATATCACAGGTTCCCAATACTATTAATCATCCTGCAGAAGGATTCGTAATCCAAATCAAACATGTTAATAACCCTAACCATACACTCTTCCCTCAACCTAACTTTACAGAATAGCAGGGACAGAGTTCGTCTTACAATACAGGAATGTAGGGGATCTGCCTCCTGCTGAGAACCTCAAAGGTCCATGCAGGTTTGATCCCTGGAGAAGATTAGGCAGCTATGAAGGACCTGAGAGAGAAAAAGTTATCTTCCATCTCAAACAACCTTTCCAAGATGAAGGGTTTTGTCTGAATAAGCCTCTCTCTTCTTAATGTAGAGAAGATGGACCATACCAGGCATGTGTGGAGAGCTGTTATTGGGTGCCTATGGTTGATATACCATTCTAACTTTTGAAAGTGTCACAGGAAGTAAGGGCTGCCTCCATCTCATAGTACTATTGGAAGCAACTGTTAGGACAAAGTGGTTGCCAAGGCAGTGACCTCATTAAATTCCTGAAGAGATTAATCTCACCTCACTTCCTTGGTGATGAAACTCTCTGAACTTGGGATCCGGGAAGCCAGGCACGCAGAGCCAGTCCCATTCCCAGTCCCAGTGGTCTCACTTGTTTGGATTTAACAAGGACAGAGTCAGTCTTTCTGAGTACCTACTGATGTGAGGATGGACAAATGTCAGGAAAGCTCTGAAGAGAGGCCTTTCCTGAGAAAGCAGGTAGTGGCTCACAGCTGGCTAGTGACAACTTCACAGATTGGGCCAATGAGACCATATCTGACACAGGACAGGCGATTTCATCAGAACATAGTATGGCCCACCAGTCAGAGGACACTCCTGATAGTCACAGACCTACTTGGGGGAAGGAGCTGCCTTTGTGTGTGTGGGTGTAGGTTTGAGGTTTTGTCTCATGTTCTGAGAATAGGTAGGAAAGGCAGTTTATTTGTTTTGGAGTGAACTGTTTCTGGTAAGTCGTTTGACAAGGCCAGTGTCTCTATGTCTGTGTATCCCACTGTGTCCGGGGTTTTAGACATTAGAAAAGAGAATGAATCATTGTATGTGTTCTGACTAGTAGAAAGCTTCCCAAGATTCATCTTGCCCAATTTATGAATGGACTGTGGCTTGACTTATGCGTGGGCAACTCCTACAATCTTGCTAAGTTCCTGTTTTCTTCCTGAATCCTGGCCAATTTCCAGAATAGGCTCATTTTTTTGTGTCCAAAATATGTACCACCTCCAAGCTCTGAGACTTGGCCATGTACTGGATAGCTGAAGGGAATGGGAGCATCTCAGAAAACTCAGATATGAGTGTGACCAGAAAATTCTAATGGAGAAACCTGCTTTGGGCCTTTTGCTTACCAATTGTTCTGTTGCCCTGAATGTCCGGAACATCTTTGCCTCAGGCCACACCTTTGTAGAGCCAAAAGAAATAGTTTTCAAACAGAAATGAAAGGGCATCACCTCTGGCTCTTTGCTTAATTGCTTTGGAAAGGGATGTGTCTGAATCAGCTTTTTGGCCCTCTGTGAGGCTGCGGCTTAGATTTTTAGCACCTGATGGATCTAAAGAAAGATCCCATGTGTGCATCCAAAACCAAAATGGACAAAAGAGCATTCATTTTGGATGAAGTCTCTCACATTCCTCTGTAAGGTTCCTGACCTTCATCAAGTGAGAATAGTGATCATTTGGTTCAAATGCGTTCCTCAAAACCCTGCAGAGGATAGCCCATAAGTGCTTGATTTTTCTCATGACTCCAAATCACATAAAGACTCTAAGCCCCACAGTCAGTAGGCTTCAAATTGGAGAAGCAGTGCCATCTTAATGGCCGGCCAATTTGATCACTCCTGGTTCACTGGGAGGATGTCCAGGCCATCCTGATTTTAGGCAAATGAGGGGCAAGGGTGGTTATTTTGGACACTGTCTTGGGCCGCACCCCTCATGGAAACCTCCAGCCAGAGGTTATGATGAGTGTGTATTTAGAAAAGATGAGTGACATGTGGGAGTGTTTTGGATTTAATTGTGGATATTTGTGTGGCAGTTGGAAGACATAACTGGGTCTACCTGGGCTTGAACTTTGGTGTGATTCCCCTTAGAGACTGAGTTCAGAATCTGACCTCAGAAAAGTATTGCCATGTATTGTGTTGGGATTAAAGAGGCCATGTATGAGAGTCACCCTTGGAAACTGAGAACTAGCGCCAGAGTGGCTTTGCACAGAGAACTGGGAATCTCAGCCAAGGTATCACATGATTTCATTCGAAAGACTTGGCAGCCATATTTGAGAGTCAAAACACACATGGACCTCACATTGTAGACCTCAATGGGCCTGGCTAAATGTGACCTTTTGTCCACTCTTTGAGAAGCCTTGCCTGTGAGGGTTCTCCAGAGCTTTCATTGAAATAATCTTTCTCTCCATTTAATGGTTCCTGAATAAATTGAAACCCACAGTGCCTCCAACTTCATCCTTGAAAAATTTCTAGATAAATACCGTGAATTTTTTGAAATTCCCACGACTAGGTTGCACTAGAGAACCTTTGGATGTCCTGCTGCTGATCATGGATGTACCTGACAGTGCCTTGCTTGACTGGGTTTTATGAAAATGGTGTAGAACAGAGGTCCCAGTAAGTTGCAGCCTCCTGAGAAGTGGGCCTAGAGTTGTGGTGGGCAGGAGTGTGATAAAACTTCTGTGTTGGAGCAATTTGGATCTTCCATTGGCTTACAAATGGCTTGTGGCTTACATGGTGCAGCCAGCAGACCCTTATAAGTAAAGGCATCTTGTTATATGGAGAGGATTCAGGGCAATGTTCAGAATCAGGTTGCTATGGACAAGGATGCAATGGGGCAAGCTTTGAGGGATAGAAGATTGGTTGGTGCATTTTTATGCTGTCCCTGACCCACCACACGTGATAGAACTCCCTCCTGCACTGTGTCCCAGTTGAACACCTTCTATTTTATGAAGCAAATACCAAACTACCAGTGCAGCAGCAAAAACCCCACAAAAAGTGTAGGAGGGCCAAATGGCTTCACAGTTCAACGGGGAGACACTTAGACCCCAGAGGCCACAGTTTACTTAAAAAGAAAAATATCAGCACTGCTGCCTCATGTTCATTGAAATATCAGAAACAATGTCTTCCAGGTCTCATAGATGCAGACCCAGCTTTGATGGTCTCACTACAAAGAAAGCCAAATCTCCTGAAAACAACATATATTTCAAGTGCCCTATCTCAGAGGCAGTTTCTCAAAAAGCTTTTAGGCCAGCAGAGCTCCATGTTTGTGGAGTGTTTACCCTATCCCTTGCTTTTAGAAACTCCTCTACAACCTCCAAGGTTGTGAACTCCTGAGCATTTTCCATTCCAGATATGTGTTCACTGATTTTCTAACTCTTCTCCTCTAATTTTGTCTTACTTGGGGTGAAGGTAATGTCAAGGCATTGTTCTGGATGAGAGTGGGAGGATATTTGTGCAGCATATATATGCATACAAATTGGATTCATTTTCCAATTTTCATTTTGAAATATTGAATCCCTGACACTAACCCATACCTACTAGACTCAGACAACTCATCCTAATATGATAGAGAAAAATAAGCCAAACCTATAGAAATACAAGCAGTTCATTGGAGGCATGTTGTATAGTTGGACTTGCGTTTTGCATTATATAAGGTAAAAGTTATAAATCTAGTCAATTTTTAATCGAAGAAGTTCTCCCTGAGTTTTTAAACTTAAAAAATACGAGAATTCTTGTTTCCCTTTCTCTTTAGCCTATTCACACTTGTATATTTATATGCACATATAGAATCCTACCAGGTATCACATGTACATTTTTGAGGTGGCTGACTTGGCATATACAAACTGTGAGAAGAGTTCACTCCTCCTAAACGCTGTTGGAAGTGAAAATTCAACCTATAGGGGACCTTCCTAGTAGAAGAACATTATGCATAAATTCATGTTCAGTAAAATAAATATTTTTGCATCTGTGGATGATATATATTTACTGATGAATTTCGATTCGCATATATATTGCTACTATTAAATGTATGTGAGTGTTTTTTTTGTGTGTGTGTGTATAATATATCTGTACACTCTGCAGATGTTTCAAAATATAAAATATATGTGTCTAATGTAAACCCTCTAAATTCATTCATGTTCATGTATGTGGATTTATAATCAACTTTTCACAAGATTATAATCAGAAATATTCATCCACCTGAAATACATAATTGTTTCCTAGTACTGAAAACTAACTTCAGTGAATGGGGCATACAAATCCTCATTATTCTACAGAAACTGACCCAGTCTAACATCAATGAAAGTAGACTCCTATGGGACATGATATGTAATTTGGCGTTCATATGTATTCAACAATGGTACATTATTATTTCTTCAGTTTTTGCACATTTTAAGTTATACACTTCATCCACAAGTTCACAAATTTATAGGCATTTGTTTCAACTTTAATCACTTCTTGCTTCAGAACACAAGTATTGTCAGGGTTTCTTGACAGGTCTTTTCATGAGACTTCTTTCCAAACACATTATTTTAGATTTCCATAATCACTTTTGAAGCAAAACTCACACACTCTTCATGATAAACCAAAACACTAATATTTCCATGAGATATATAACTGGTTGGAATGAATGATTGTGTATCAATATATGATTTCCTTTAATTTTTCAGATATCAATTCAATTCATTATTTAAAGTTCAAAAAAGTTGTATTATTTAGTCACAGTATGTTCTATTCATGCTTTATCTCTATGTTCATAGACACAGGGTACACCTCTTTGTACCCCCAATTCTAATTTTAAATATCCAATATATTGCTCCCAGAAATGGTGAAAGAAATACTCATGTCACCTCATTATCACAGTAATGTTCTGGACAAAAAAATGGAAAGGTCACTCTTATAATTGTACCAAAGCCTAAATGGAAAGTGAACATAGATTACTAAAAACATCCATGTCCAGGTTGCCTAATGCTATCAATTGTCAATCCTGTTGGTGACTACATATTTGTTTCCATCTAATTTATATATTCAAACTCAACCCTGTTGAAAATGACTAATTCTATCACTCACTTTATACTTTGCCTGATTTTGTAATGATTCTATTGATATCTGCTTTTCTACATATTTTCCCCAGTTCACCATAGTGACTGACTCTTCTTATGTACTGACATCTACATTCACTCCATAACCGAAACCCTACTGGTAAAGAACATTTGGTCCAAATCCTATACTCACTCTTCTTCCTAAAGCTATCGACTATCTTCCTAATCCTAACGATTATCACTTTTTGCCTGGATGTTCTCTTCTAAATTCAATCATCATAGGTACAAGGTCCTACTCCCTTGTATATCGAATTATCTGAGACATCTTTGCAGAACATAATTCAAAGCTAAGAATCCCAATCAAGGGGAAAACCCTTCTGGGCTTCAAATCATACCTAGATTTTTGTTTTCATACTTTTATTTCACATCTATATTCTTGTAAATATCACAGGTTCCCAATACCATTATTCATCACACAGAATGATTCATAACCCAAATCAAACCTGTTATTAACCCTAAGCGCACACTGTACCCTCAATCTCATTTTACAGAAAAGCAGGGACAGAGTGGTTCTTACAATACAGGAAATTATGGGATCTTCCACCTGCTGAGAACCTCAAAGGTCCATGCAGAAATGATACCTGGAGAAGTTGTAGGCAGGTATGAAGGACCTGAGTGAGCAAATGTCATCTTCCATGGCAAATAACCTGGTCAGGATGAAGGGATGTGTCTGAATCAGCCTCTCTCTTTTTATTGTAGAGAAGATGGACCAAACCAGGCCTGTGTGGAGAGCTGTTCCTGGGTGCCTATGGTTGATATACCATTCTACCTTGTGAAAGTGTCACAGGAAGTAGGGGAAGCCTCCATCTCATGGGACCCTTGGAAGCAACAGTTAGGACAAAGTGGTTGCCAAGGCAGTGACCTCATTCAGTTCCAAAGAATGTGACATACCTCATTTCCTTGGTGATGGAACTCTCTGAAATTTGTATCCAAGAAGCCAGGCACCCAGAGGCAGTCCCAGTCCCAGTCCCAGTGGTCTCACTTGTTTGGATTTACCAAGGACAGAGTCAGTTTTCTTGGTACCTACTGATGTGAGGATGGCCTAATGCCAGGAGAACTCTAAAGAGGGACCTTTCCTGAGAAAGCAGGTAGTGGCTAACCACTTTTTCCTGACAACTACACAGAGTTGAACAAGGAAACAAGATCTGAGAGAAGACAGGACATTTCGGGGGAACATAGTATGGCCCGCAGTCAGAGGAAACTCCGGATAGTCACAGACGTACTTGGGGGAAGGAGGTGCCTTTGTGGGAGTGGGTGTGGGTTTGTTGTTTTGTCTCATGTTCTGAGAATAGGTAGGAAAGGCGGTTTGTTTGGTTTGTAGTGGACAGTTTCTAGTAAGTTGTTTGACAAGGCGAGTGTTTCTGTTTCGGTGTATCCCAATGTGTCCGTTTTTGTAGACATTAAAAAGAGAATGCATTAATTGATGTGTCCTGTCTAGTATAAGTCTTCCCATAATTCATCCTGCCCAATATATGAATGGACTGCAGCTTGTCTTATCGATGTGCAACACCTACTATCTTTCTAAGATGCTGTTTTCTTCCTGAATTCTGGCCACTCTCCAGAATAGGCTCATGGTTTTGTGTCCAAAATATGTACCACCTCCAAGCTCTGTGACATGTCCATGTAATGGATAGCTGAAGAGAATGGCGAGCATTTCAGAAAACTCAGATATCAGTGTGACCAGGAAAGTCTCAGTGCAGAAACCCTGCTTTGGGCAATTTGCTTACTAATTGTTGTGTTGCACTGAATGTCAGGAAGGTCTTTGCCTCAGGCCACCCCTTTGTGAAACCTGAAGAAAACAGTTTTCAAATACAAATGAATGGGCATCACCTGTGGCTTCTGGCTTCATTGCTTTGAGAATGGATGTGTCTGAATCAGCCTCTTGGCCATGTGTTTGGCTGTGACTTATATTCTCAGCACCCGATGAATCTAAAGAATGATCCCATGCGTGCATCCAAAACCATAAGGGCAAAAAACCATTAATTGTGGATGAAGTCTCTTGCTTTCCTCTGTTAGGTTCCTGAACTCCATCTAGTGAGAATAGGGATTCTTTGAGTCAAATGAGTTCTTCAAATCTCTGCAGAGGTGTTTGGGTTTTCGAATAACTTTAAATCACATAAAGAATCTATTCCTGAAATCAGTAGGCCTCAAATTGAAGAAACACAGAAGAATTAACGGCAGGCTTATTTGATCATTGCTGGTTCACAGAAACGGTGTCCAGGCCACCCTGACTTTAGGCAAATCAGGGGAAAACGAGCTGATTTTGGACACTGTCTATGGCTGTGCCCCTCATGGAAACCTCCAGCCAGAGGTTAAGATGAGTTACTATATGGTATAAGATGAGGGCCATGTGGGAGTGTTTCGGTTTTAATTTTGGTCATTTGTGTGGCATTGGAAAAAATGACTGGGTCCACGTGGGCTTGAACTCTGGTGTGATTCCCCTTAGAGACTGGGTTTTAGAACTGAACTCAGAGAAGCATTGCCATGAATTTTGTTAGAATTTCAAGAGGCCACGCATGAAAGTCACTCTTGGAAATTGAGACCTAGGCCCCGGGTGGATTTCCAAAGAGGCCGGGGAATCTCAGCAAGGATAACACATGATTTTATTCTTAAAGACATGGCAGCCATAGTTGAGAGTCAAAACACACATGGACCTCACATTGTAGACCTCAATGGGCCTGGCCTAATGTGACCTTTTGACCACTCTTTGGAAAGCCTTGCCTGTGAGAGTTCTCCAGAGATTTCATTGAAATGAGCTTCCTCACCATTTAATGTTTGCTGAATGAATTGAAACCCACAGTGCCTCCAACTTCATGCTTGAAAAATGGCTAGATAAATACCATGAAATTTTTGAAATTTCTATGACCAGGTGGCACTGGAGAAACATTGGATGTCCTGTTGCTGATCATGAGTATACCAGACAGTGCCTTGATTTACGGAGTTTCATGAAAATGGTGTAGAATAGGATGGCAGTAAGTTGGAGCCTGCTGAGTAGTGGGTCTAGAGCAGTGGTGGGGAGGTGTTTGATAAAACATCCGTGGTAGGGCCATGTGGATCTACCATTGGATTCCAAATGGCTTGTAACTGACGTGGTACAGCCAGCAGACCCTTATATGTAAAAGCATCTTGTTATATGCAGAGTTTTCAGAGGAAAATTACGAATCAGGTTGATATGGACAAGGGGGAAATGGGGCAAGCTGTGAGAGATCGAAGCTTATTTGGTGCATTCTCTAGCAGACCCTGACCCACCACACGTGACAGAACTCCCTCCAGCACTCTGTCCCAGATTAGCTCCTAGTATTTCATGAAACAAATACCAAACTCACAGTGCAGCAGCAAAAAAACCACAAAAAGTGGAGGAGGACCAAATGGCTTTACAGTCCACATGGGGAGAAACGTAGTCCCCAGTGGCCTCAGTTTACCTACAAAGAGTGGATTCAGCACTGCTTCATCTTGTTCATTGGAAAATAAGAAACCATGTCCTCCAGGTCACATAGATGCAGACCCAGCTTTGATGGTCTCCCTACAAAGGAAGACAAATCTCCTGAAAACAACATATATTTCAAGGGCGGAAGCTCAGAGGCAGTTTCTCAAAAAGTTTTTAGGCCAGCAGAGCTCCATATTTGTGGAGTGTTTACCCTGTCCCTTAGTTTTGCAAACTCCTCTACCACCTCCAAGGTTGTGAACTCCTGAGCATTTTACATTCCAGATATGTATTCACTGATTTTGTAACTCTTTTCCTCTAATTGTGTCTTACTTGGGGTGAAGGTAATGTCAAGGCATTCTTCTGGATGAGAGCGGGAGGATATTTGTGCAGCATATATTTACATACACATTGGATTCATTTTTCAATTTTCCATTCGAAATGCTGAATTCCTGACACTAAGCCATACCTAGTAGACTCAGACTATTCATCCTAATATAATGGGGAAAATTAACCCAACACAATAGAAATACAAGCACTTCAGAGGAGACATGTTGTATAGTTGGACTTGACATTTGCATTATATAAGGTAGGAGTTATAAATGTATTCAAATTTTAATGGACATATTCTCCATGTGTTTTTAAACTTAACAAATATGTGAATTCTTGTTTCCCTTTTCTTTAGCCTATTCACACATGTATATATATATGCATACATAGAATCCTAGCAGGTATCACACGTACATTTTGTGAGGTGGCTGTCTTAGCAGATACAAATTGTGAGAAGAGTTCACTCCTCCTAAATGCTGTTGGAAATAAATTCAACCTATAGGAGACCGTCCTAGTCGAACAACGTTATACATAAAGTCATATTCAGTAAAATAAATATTTTTGCATTTCTGGATGACATATATTTACTGATGAATTTCGATTGGCATTTATATTGGTACTTTTTAATGCCTGTGAGTGTTGTGTGTGTGTGTGTGTGTGTGTGTGTGTGTGTGTAGATATAGATATAGATATAGATATACTCTCCAAATTTTTCAAAATATGAAATGTATGTGTCTAATATACACTCTCTAAATTCATTCATGTTCATGTATGTGGATTTATAATCAACTTTTCACAAGATTATAATCAGTAATATTCATGCACCTGAAATACATATTTGTTTCCTAGTACTGAAAACTAACTTCAGTGAATGGTGCATACATATCCTAATTATTCTACAGTAACTGACCCAGTCTAACATCAATGCAAGTAGACTCCTATGGGACATGATATGTAATTTGTCATTCATTTGTATTCGACACTGGTACATTATTGTTTCTTCAGTTTTTGCACATCATAGGATATACAATTCACCCACAAGTTCACAAATTAATAGGCATTTGTTTCAACTTTAATCACTTCTTGCTTCAGAACACATGTATTGTCAGGGTTTCTTGACTGGTCTTTTCATGAGACTTCTTACCAAACACATTATTTTGAATTTCCATAATCATTTTGAAGCAAAACTCACAAACTCTTCATGATAAAAGAAATCACTAATATTTCCATTAGATAAATAACTGGTTGAAATTAATGATTGTATATCAATATACGATTTCCTTTAATTTTTCAGATATCAGTTCAATGCATTATTTAAAGTTCAAAAAAGTTATATTATTTATTCACAGTATGGTCAATTCATGCTTTTTCTCTATGTTCATACAAACAGGGTACACCTCTTTGTACAACCAATTCTAATTTTACATCTTCAATATGTTGCTCCCAGAAATGGTGAAAGAAATACTCATGTCACCTCATTATCACAGTAATATTCTGGACAAAAAATGGAAAAGTCACACTTATGATTGTACCAAAGCCTAAATAGAAAGTGAACATGGATTTCTAAAAACATCTATGTCCAGGTTGCCTAATGCTGTCAATTGTCAATTCTATTGGTGACTACATATTTGTTTTTTCCTAATTTATATATTCAAACTCAACCCTGTTGAAAATGTCTAATTCTATCACTCACTTTATACTTTGCCTCATTTCGTAATGTTTCTATTGATATCGGCTTTTCTACATATTTTCCCCAGTTCAACATACTGACTGACTCTTCATATGTGTTGACATTTACATTCACTCTATAACCGAAAGTCTATTGCTAAAGAACTTTTGGTCCAAATCCTATACTCACTCTTCTTCCTAAACCTACCGACTATCTTCCTAATCCTACTGAATATCCCTTTTTGACTGGATGTTCTCTTCTAAATTCAATCATCCAATTTACAAGGTCCTATGCCATTGTGTATCGAATTATCTGAGACAACTTTGCAGAACATAATTCAAAGCTAAGTATCCCAATCAAGGGCAACACTATTCTGGGCTTCAAATCATACCTTGATTTCTGTTTTCATACTTATATTTCAACTCTATATTCTTGTAAATATTGGATGTTTCCAATACCATTATTCATCGCACAGAATCATTCCTAACCCAAATGAAACCTGTTTTTAACCCCAAGTATACACTGTTCCCTCAATCAATTTACAGAAGAGCAGGGACAGAGTGGTTCTTACAATACAGGAAAGTTGGGGGCCTTCCACCTGATGAGAACCTCAAATGTCCATGCACAAATGATACCTGGAGAAGTTGTAGGCAGGTATGAAGCACCAGAGAGAGCAAAAGTCCTCTTCCATGGAAAAGAACCTGGTCAGGATGAAGGGATGTGTCTGAATCTGCCTCTCTCTTCTTATTTTAGAGATGATGGACCAAACCAGGCATGAGTGGAGAGCTGTTCCCGGGTGCCAATTGTTGATATACATTCTACCTTATGAAATTGTCACAGGAAGTAGGGGCAACCTCCATCTTATGTTACCCTTGGAAGCAACTGTTTGGACAAAGTGGGTGCCAAGGCAGGGACCTCATTCAGTTCCAAAGAATGTGACATACCTCATTTCCTTGGTGATGGAACTCTCTGAACTTGGTATCCAAGAAGCCGGGCACCCAGAGGCAGTCCAAGTCCCAGTCCCAGTGGGCTCACTTGTTTGGATTTACCAAGGACAGTCAGTTTTCTTGGTACCTAATGATGTGAGGATGGCCAAATGCCAGGAGAGCTGTGAAGATGGATTTTTCCTGAGAAAACAGGTAGTGTCTAACCACTTTTTCCTGACATCTTCACAGAGTTGGTCAATGAAACAAGATCTGAGAGAAGACAGTCCATTTTGGGGGAACATAGTATGGCCCACCAGTCAGAGGACACTCCGGATAGTCACAGACCTACTTGGGGGAAGGAGGTGCCTTTGGGGGAGTGGGTGTGGGTTTGTTGTTTTGTCTCATGTTCTGAGAATAGATAGGAAAGGCGGTTTGTTTGGTTTGGAATGGACAGATTCTAGTAAGTCATTTGACACGGCAAGTTTTTCTGTTTCTGTGTATCCCCCTGTGTTCGTTGTTTTAGACATTAGAAAAGAGAATGCATTAATGGGTGTGTCCTGTCTAGTATAAATCTTCCCATAATTCATCCTGCCCAATATATGAAAGGACTGCAGCTTGTCTTATCGATGTGCAACACCTGCTATCTTTCTAAGTTGTTGTTTTCTTTCTGAATTCTGGACACTTTCCAGAATAGGCTCATGGATTTGTGTCCAAAATATGTACCACCTCCAAGCTCTGTGACATGGCCATGTACTGGATAGCTGAAGAGAATGGCGAGAATCTCAAACAACTCAGATATCAGCGTGACCAGGAAAGTCTCAGTGCAGAAACCCTGCTTTGGGCCTTTTGCTTACTTATTGTTGTGTTGCACTCAATGTCAGGAAGGTCTTTGCCTCAGGCCACTCCTTTGTGAAGCCTGAAGAAAACAGTTTTCAAATGGAAATGAATGGGCTTCACCTGTGGCTCTTTGCTTAATTGCTTTGGAAAGGGATGTGTCTTTATCAGCCTCTTGGACCTGTGTGTGGCTGTGACTTAGATTCACAGAACCAGATGGATCTTAAGAATGATCCCATGTGAGCTTCCAAAACCAAAATGGCAAAAATATCATTCATTGTGGATGAAGTCTCTTTCCTTCCTCTGTTAGGTTCCTGCACTCCATCAAATGAGAATAGGGATTCTTTGGGTCAAATGAGTTCTTCAAAGCCCTGCAGAGGTGCTTGTGTTTTCGCATGACTCGAAATCACCTAAAGAATCCATACCTAAAATCAGTAGGCATCAAATTGGAGAAACACAGAAGTATTAACGGCAGGCTTATTTGTTCAATCCTGGTTCACAGAAACGGTGTCCAGGCTACCCTGACTTTAGGAAAATGAGGGGCAAACGAGCTGATTTTGGACACTGTCTTTGGCTGCGCCCCTCATGGAAACCTCCACCCAGAGGTTAAGATGATTGACTATATGGAAAAAGATGAGGGCCATGTGGGAGTGTTTTGATTTTAATTTTGATCATTTGTGTGGCATTGGAAAAAATGACTGGGTCCAGGTAGGCTTGAACTCTGGTGTGATTCCCCTTAGAGACTGGGATTTGAAACTGAACTCAGAGAAGCATTGGCATGAATTTTGTTGGGATTTTAAGAGGCCACGCATGAAAGTCGCTCTTGGAAACTGAGACCTAGGCCCCGGTGGATTTCCACAGAGGCCTGGGAATCTCAGCAAGGATATCACATGATTTTATTCTTAAAGAAATGGCAGCCATAGTTTAGAGTCAAAACACACATGGACCTCACATTGTAGACCTCAATGGGCCTGGCCTAATGTGAAATTTTGTTCACTCTTTGGGAAGCCTTGCCTGTGAGGGTTCTCCAGAGATTTCATTGAAATGAGCTTCCTCACCATTTAATGTTTGCTGAATGAATTGAAACCCACAGTGCCTCCAACTTCATGCTTGAAAAATGGCTAGATAAATACCATGAAATTTTTGAAATTTCTATGAGCAGGTGGCACTGGAGAAACATTGGATGTCCTGTTGCTGATCATGAGTATACCAGACAGTGCCTTGATTTACGGAGTTTCATGAAAATGGTGTAGAATAGGATGGCAGTAAGTTGGAGCCTGCTGAGTAGTGGGTCTAGAGCAGTGGTGGGGAGGTGTTTGATAAAACATCCGTGGTAGGGCCATGTGGATCTACCATTGGATTCCAAATGGCTTGTAACTGACGTGGTACAGCCAGCAGACCCTTATATGTAAAAGCATCTTGTTATATGCAGAGTTTTCAGAGGAAAATTACGAATCAGGTTGATATGGACAAGGGGGAAATGGGGCAAGCTGTGAGAGATCGAAGCTTATTTGGTGCATTCTCTAGCAGACCCTGACCCACCACACGTGACAGAACTCCCTCCAGCACTCTGTCCCAGATTAGCTCCTAGTATTTCATGAAACAAATACCAAACTCACAGTGCAGCAGCAAAAAAACCACAAAAAGTGGAGGAGGACCAAATGGCTTTACAGTCCACATGGGGAGAAACTTAGTCCCCAGTGGCCTCAGTTTACCTACAAAGAGTGGATTCAGCACTGCTTCATCTTGTTCATTGGAAAATAAGAAACCATGTCCTCCAGGTCACATAGATGCAGACCCAGCTTTGATGGTCTCCCTACAAAGGAAGACAAATCTCCTGAAAACAACATATATTTCAAGGGCGGAAGCTCAGAGGCAGTTTCTCAAAAAGTTTTAGGCCAGCAGAGCTCCATATTTGTGGAGTGTTTACCCTGTCCCTTAGTTTTGCAAACTCCTCTACCACCTCCAAGGTTGTGAACTCCTGAGCATTTTACATTCCAGATATGTATTCACTGATTTTGTAACTCTTTTCCTCTAATTGTGTCTTACTTGGGGTGAAGGTAATGTCAAGGCATTCTTCTGGATGAGAGCGGGAGGATATTTGTGCAGCATATATTTACATACACATTGGATTCATTTTCCAATTTTCCATTCGAAATGCTGAATTCCTGACACTAAGCCATACCTAGTAGACTCAGACTATTCATCCTAATATAATGGGGAAAATTAACCCAACACAATAGAAATACAAGCACTTCAGAGGAGACATGTTGTATAGTTGGACTTGACATTTGCATTATATAAGGTAGGAGTTATAAATGTATTCAAATTTTAATGGACATATTCTCCATGTGTTTTTAAACTTAACAAATATGTGAATTCTTGTTTCCCTTTTCTTTAGCCTATTCACACATGTATATATATATGCATACATAGAATCCTAGCAGGTATCACACGTACATTTTGTGAGGTGGCTGTCTTAGCAGATACAAATTGTGAGAAGAGTTCACTCCTCCTAAATGCTGTTGGAAATAAAAATTCAACCTATAGGAGACCGTCCTAGTCGAACAACGTTATACATAAAGTCATATTCAGTAAAATAAATATTTTTGCATTTCTGGATGACATATATTTACTGATGAATTTCGATTGGCATTTATATTGGTACTTTTTAATGCCTGTGAGTGTTGTGTGTGTGTGTGTGTGTGTGTGTGTGTGTGTGTAGATATAGATATAGATATAGATATACTCTCCAAATTTTTCAAAATATGAAATGTATGTGTCTAATATACACTCTCTAAATTCATTCATGTTCATGTATGTGGATTTATAATCAACTTTTCACAAGATTATAATCAGTAATATTCATGCACCTGAAATACATATTTGTTTCCTAGTACTGAAAACTAACTTCAGTGAATGGTGCATACATATCCTAATTATTCTACAGTAACTGACCCAGTCTAACATCAATGCAAGTAGACTCCTATGGGACATGATATGTAATTTGTCATTCATTTGTATTCGACACTGGTACATTATTGTTTCTTCAGTTTTTGCACATCATAGGATATACAATTCACCCACAAGTTCACAAATTAATAGGCATTTGTTTCAACTTTAATCACTTCTTGCTTCAGAACACATGTATTGTCAGGGTTTCTTGACTGGTCTTTTCATGAGACTTCTTACCAAACACATTATTTTGAATTTCCATAATCATTTTGAAGCAAAACTCACAAACTCTTCATGATAAAAGAAATCACTAATATTTCCATTAGATAAATAACTGGTTGGAATTAATGATTGTATATCAATATACGATTTCCTTTAATTTTTCAGATATCAGTTCAATGCATTATTTAAAGTTCAAAAAAGTTATATTATTTATTCACAGTATGGTCAATTCATGCTTTTTCTCTATGTTCATACAAACAGGGTACATCTCTTTGTACAACCAATTCTAATTTTACATCTTCAATATGTTGCTCCCAGAAATGGTGAAAGAAATACTCATGTCACATCATTATCACAGTAATATTCTGGACAAAAAATGGAAAGGTCACACTTATGATTGTACCAAAGCCTAAATAGAAAGTGAACATGGATTTCTAAAAACATCTATGTCCAGGTTGCCTAATGCTGTCAATTGTCAATTCTATTGGTGACTACATATTTGTTTTTTCCTAATTTATATATTCAAACTCAACCCTGTTGAAAATGTCTAATTCTATCACTCACTTTATACTTTGCCTCATTTCGTAATGTTTCTATTGATATCGGCTTTTCTACATATTTTCCCCAGTTCAACATACTGACTGACTCTTCATATGTGTTGACATTTACATTCACTCTATAACCGAAAGTCTATTGCTAAAGAACTTTTGGTCCAAATCCTATACTCACTCTTCTTCCTAAACCTACCGACTATCTTCCTAATCCTACTGAATATCTTTTTTTGACTGGATATTCTCTTCTAAATTCAATCATCCAATTTACAAGGTCCTATGCCATTGTGTATCGAATTATCTGAGACAACTTTGCAGAACATAATTCAAAGCTAAGTATCCCAATCAAGGGCAACACTATTCTGGGCTTCAAATCATACCTTGATTTCTGTTTTCATACTTATATTTCAACTCTATATTCTTGTAAATATTGCATGTTTCCAATACCATTATTCATCGCACAGAATCATTCCTAACCCAAATGAAACCTGTTTTTAACCCCAAGTATACACTGTTCCCTCAATCAATTTACAGAAGAGCAGGGACAGAGTGGTTCTTACAATACAGGAAAGTTGGGGGCCTTCCACCTGATGAGAACCTCAAATGTCCATGCACAAATGATACCTGGAGAAGTTGTAGGCAGGTATGAAGCACCAGAGAGAGCAAAAGTCCTCTTCCATGGAAAAGAACCTGGTCAGGATGAAGGGATGTGTCTGAATCTGCCTCTCTCTTCTTATTTTAGAGATGATGGACCAAACCAGGCATGAGTGGAGAGCTGTTCCCGGGTGCCAATTGTTGATATACATTCTACCTTATGAAAGTGTCACAGGAAGTAGGGGCAACCTCCATCTTATGTTACCCTTGGAAGCAACTGTTTGGACAAAGTGGGTGCCAAGGCAGGGACCTCATTCAGTTCCAAAGAATGTGACATACCTCATTTCCTTGGTGATGGAACTCTCTGAACTTGGTATCCAAGAAGCCAGGCACCCAGAGGCAGTCCAAGTCCCAGTCCCAGTGGGCTCACTTGTTTGGATTTACCAAGGACAGTCAGTTTTCTTGGTACCTAATGATGTGAGGATGGCCAAATGCCAGGAGAGCTCTGAAGATGGATTTTTCCTGAGAAAACAGGTAGTGGCTAACCACTTTTTCCTGACATCTTCACAGAGTTGGTCAATGAAACAAGATCTGAGAGAAGACAGTCCATTTTGGGGGAACATAGTATGGCCCACCAGTCAGAGGACACTCCGGATAGTCACAGACCTACTTGGGGGAAGGAGGTGCCTTTGGGGGAGTGGGTGTGGGTTTGTTGTTTTGTCTCATGTTCTGAGAATAGATAGGAAAGGCGGTTTGTTTGGTTTGGAATGGACAGTTTCTAGTAAGTCATTTGACATGGCGAGTTTTTCTGTTTCTGTGTATCCCCCTGTGTTCGTTGTTGTAGACATTAGAAAAGAGAATGCATTAATGGGTGTGTCCTGTCTAGTATAAATCTTCCCATAATTCATCCTGCCCAATATATGAAAGGACTGCAGCTTGTCTTATCGATGTGCAACACCTGCTATCTTTCTAAGTTGTTGTTTTCTTTCTGAATTCTGGACACTTTCCAGAATAGGCTCATGGATTTGTGTCCAAAATATGTACCACCTCCAAGCTCTGTGACATGGCCATGTACTGGATAGCTGAAGAGAATGGCGAGAATCTCAGACAACTCAGATATCAGCGTGACCAGGAAAGTCTCAGTGCAGAAACCCTGCTTTGGGCCTTTTGCTTACTTATTGTTGTGTTGCACTCAATGTCAGGAAGGTCTTTGCCTCAGGCCACTCCTTTGTGAAGCCTGAAGAAAACAGTTTTCAAATGGAAATGAATGGGCTTCACCTGTGGCTCTTTGCTTAATTGCTTTGGAAAGGGATGTGTCTTTATCAGCCTCTTGGACCTGTGTGTGGCTGTGACTTAGATTCACAGAACCTGATGGATCTTAAGAATGATCCCATGTGAGCTTCCAAAACCAAAATGGCAAAAATATCATTCATTGTGGATGAAGTCTCTTTCCTTCCTCTGTTAGGTTCCTGCACTCCATCAAATGAGAATAGGGATTCTTTGGGTCAAATGAGTTCTTCAAAGCCCTGCAGAGGTGCTTGTGTTTTCACATGACTCGAAATCACCTAAAGAATCGATACCTAAAATCAGTAGGCATCAAATTGGAGAAACACAGAAGTATTAACGGCAGGCTTATTTGTTCAATCCTGGTTCACAGAAACGGTGTCCAGGCTACCCTGACTTTAGGAAAATGAGGGGTAAACGAGCTGATTTTGGACACTGTCTTTGGCTGCGCCCCTCATGGAAACCTCCACCCAGAGGTTAAGATGATTGACTATATGGAAAAAGATGAGGGCCATGTGGGAGTGTTTTGATTTTAATTTTGATCATTTGTGTGGCATTGGAAAAAATGACTGGTTCCAGGTAGGCTTGAACTCTGGTGTGATTCCCCTTAGAGACTGGGATTTGAAACTGAACTCACAGAAGCATTGGCATGAATTTTGTTGGGATTTTAAGAGGCCACGCATGAAAGTCGCTCTTGGAAACTGAGACCTAGGCCCCGGTGGATTTCCACAGAGGCCTGGGAATCTCAGCAAGGATATCACATGATTTTATTCTTAAAGAAATGGCAGCCATAGTTTAGAGTCAAAACACACATGGACCTCACATTGTAGACCTCAATGGGCCTGGCCTAATGTGACCTTTTGTTCACTCTTTGGGAAGACTTGCCTGTGAGGGTTCTCCAGAGATTTCATTGAAATGAGCTTCCTCACCATTTAATGTTTGCTGAATGAATTGAAACCCACAGTGCCTCCAACTTCATGCTTGAAAAATGGCTAAATAAATACCATGAAATTTTTGAAATTCCAATGACCAGGTGGCACTGGAGAAACATTGGATGTCCTGTTGCCGATCATGAGTATACCAGACAGTGCCTTGATTTACTGAGTTTCATAAAAATGGTGTAGAACAGAGATGCCAGTAAGTTGGAGTCTGCTGAGTAGTGGGTCTAGAGCAGTGGTGGAGAGGTGTTTGATAAAACATCCATGGTACTGCCATGTGGATCTACCATTGGATTCCAAATGGCTTGTAACTGATATGGTGCAGCCAGCAGACCCTTATATGTAAAGGCATTTTGTTATATGGAGAGTTTTCAGAGGAAAATTAAGAATCAGGTTGATATGGACATGCAGTCAATTGGGCAAGCTGTGAGAGGTAGAAGCCTAGTTGGTGCATTCTCTTGCAGACCCTGACCCACCACACGTGACAGAACTCCCTCCAGCATTGTGTCCCAGTTTAGTTCCTAGTATTTCGGGAAACAAATACCAAACTCACAGTGCAGCAGCAAAAACACCACAAAAAGTGGAGGAGGACCAAATGGCTTCAGTGTGCACACGGGGAGACACTTAGTACCCAGTGGTCTCAGTTTACCTACAAAGAGAGGATTCAGCACTGCTTCATCTTGTTCATTGGAAAATAAGAAACCATGTCCTCCAGGTCACATAGATGCAGACCCAGCTTTGATGGTCTCACTACAAAGGAAGACAAATCTCCTGAAAACAACATATATTTCAAGTACAGAAGCTCAGAGGCAGTTTCTCAAAAAGTTTTTAGGCCAGCAGAGCTCCATGTTTGTGGAGTGTTTACCCTGTCCCTTAGTTTTGCAAACTCCTCTACCACCTCCAAGGTTGTGAATTCCTGATCATTTTCCATTCCAGATATGTATTCACTGATTTTGTAACTCTTCTCCTCTAATTGTGTCTTACTTGGGGTGAAGGTAATGTCAAGGCATTGTTCTGGATGAGAGCGGGAGGATATTTGTGCAGCATATATTTACATACACATTGGATTCATTTTCCAATTTTCCATTCGAAATGCTGAATTCCTGACACTAAGCCATACCTAGTAGACTCAGACTATTCATCCTAATATAATGGGGAAAATTAACCCAACACAATAGAAATACAAGCACTTCAGAGGAGACATGTTTTATAGTTGGACTTGACATTTGCATTATATAAGGTAGGAGTTATAAATGAATTCAAATTTTAATGGACATATTCTCCATGTGTTTTTAAACTTAACAAATATGTGAATTCTTGTTTCCCTTTTCTTTAGCCTATTCACACATGTATATATATATGCATATATAGAATCCTAGCAGGTATCACACGTACATTTTTGTGAGGTGGCTGTCTTCGCAGATACAAATTGTGAGAAGAGTTCACTCCTCCTAAATGCTGTTGGAAATGAAAATTCAACCTATAGGAGAGCGTCCGAGTAGAACAACATTATACATAAACTCATGTTCAGTAAAATAAATATGTTTGCATCTGTGGATGATATATATTTACTGATGAATTTCGATTCGCATGTATATTGGCACTTTTTAATGTCTGTGAGTGTTGTGTGTGTTTGTGTGTGTGTGTGTGTGTGTGTGTAGATATAGATATAGATATACTCTCCAAATTTTTCAAAATATGAAATATATATGTCTAATATACACTCTCTAAATTCATTCATGTTCATGTATGTGGATTTATAATCCACTTTTCACAAGATTATAATCAGAAATATTCATTCACCTGAAATACATATTTGTTTCCTAGTACTGAAAACTAACTTCAGTGAATGGTGCATACAAATCCTAATTATTCTACAGTAACTGACCCAGTCTAACATCAATGCAAGTAGACTCCTATGGGACATGATATGTAATTTGTCATTCATTTGTATTCGACACTGGTACATTATTGTTTCTTCAGTTTTTGCACATCATAGGATATACATTTCATCCACAAGTTCACAAATTAATAGGCATTTGTTTCAACTTTAATCACTTCTTGCTTCTGAACACATGTATTCTCAGGGTTTCTTGACTGGTCTTTTCATGAGACTTCTTTCCATACACATTATTTTGAATTTCCATAATCATTTTTAAGCAAACCTCACACACTCTTCATGATAAACCAAAACACTAATATTTCCATTAGATATATCACTGGTTGGAATGAATGTTTGTATATCAATATACGATTTCCTTTAATTTTTCAGATATCAGTTCAATTCATTATTTCAAGTTCAAAAAAGTTATATTATTTATTCACAGTATGGTCTATTCATGCTTTTTCTCTATGTTCATAGAAACAGGGTACACCTCTTTGTACCCCGATTCTTATTTTACATCTTCAATATATTGCTCCCAGAAATGGTGAAAGAAATACTCATGTCACCTCATTATCACAGTAATATTCTGGACAAAAATGGAAAGGTCACACTTATGATTGTACCAAATCCTAAATGGAAGGTGAACATGGATTTCTAAAAACATCCGTGTCCAGGTTGCCTAATGCTGTCAATTGTCAATCCTATTGGTGACTACATTTTTGTTTTTTCCTAATTTATATATTCAAACCCAACCCTGTTGAAAATGTCCAATTCTATCACTCACTTTATAATTTGCCTGATTTCGTAATGTTTCTATTGATATCTGCTTTTCTACATATTTTCCCCAGTTCAACATAGTGACTGACTCTTCATATGAGCTGACATTTACATTCACTCTATAACCAAAAGTGTATTGCTAAAGAACTTTTGGTCCAAATCCTATACTCACTCTTCTTCCTAAACCTACCGACTATCTTCCTAATCATACTGAATATCCCTTTTTGACTGGATGTTCTCTTCTAAATTAAATCATCCAATGTACAAAGTCCTATGCCATTGTATATCGAATTATCTGAGACAACTTTGCAGAACATAATTCAAAGCTAAGTATCCCAATCAAGGGCAAAACCCTTCTGGGCTTCAAATCATACCTAGATTTCTCTTTTCATACTTACATATCACATCTATATTCTTGTAAATATTGCAGGTTACCAATACCATTATTCATCGCACAGAATCGTTCGTAACCCAAATCAAACCTGTTTTTAACCCCAAGTATACACTGTTCCCTCAATCATTTTACAGAAGAGCAGGGACGGAGTGGTTCTTACAATACAGGAAAGTTGGGGACCTTCCACCTAATGAGAACCTCAAATGTCCATGCAAAAATGATACCTGGAGAAGTTGTACACAGGTATGAAGCAACTGAGAGAGCAAAAGTCATCTTCCATGGCAAACAACCTGGTCAGAATGAAGGGATGTTTCTGAATCTGCATCTCTCTTCTTATTGTAGAGAAGAGGGACCAAACCAGGCCTTAGTGGAGAGTTGTTCCCGGGTGCCAATGGTTGATATACATTCTACCTTATGAAAGTGTCACAGGAAGTAGGGGCAACCTCCATCTTATGTTACCCTTGGAAGCAACTGTTAGGACAAAGTGGTTGCCAAGGCAGTGACCTCATTCAGTTCCAAAGAATGTGACATACCTCATTTCCTTGGTGATGGAACTCTCTGAACTTGGTATCCAAGAAGCCAGGCACCCAGATGCAGTCCCAGTCCCAGTCCCAGTGGGCTCACTTGTTTGGATTTCCCAAGGACAGAGTCAATTTTCTTGGTACCTAATGATGTGAGAATGGCCAAATGTCAGGAGAGCTCTGAAGGTGGACCATTTCTGAGAAAACAGGTAGTGGATAACCACTTTTTCCTGACATATTCACAGAGTTGGTCAAGGAAACACAATCTGAGAGAAGACAGGCCATTTCGGGGGAACATTGTATGGCCCACTGGTCAGAGGACACTCCGGATAGTCACAGACCTACTTGGGGGAAGGAGGTGCCTTTGTGGGAGTGGGTGTGGGTTTGTTGTTTTGTCTCATGTTCTGAGAATAGATAGGAAAGGCGGTTGGTTTGGATTGGACTGGACAGTTTCTAGTAAGTCATTTGACACGGTGAGTGTTTCTGTTTCTGTGTATCCCACTGTGTCCGTTGTTGTACACATTAGAAAAGAGAATGCATTAATGGATGTGTCCTGTCTAGCATAAATCTTCCCATAATTCATCCTGCCCAATATATGAATGGACTGCAGGTTGTCTTATCGATGTGCAACACCTGCTATCTTTCTAAGTTGTTGTTTTCTTCCTGAATTCTGGCCACTCTCCAGAATAGGCTCATGGATTTGTGTCCTAAATATGTACCACCTCCAAGCTCTGTGACATGACCATGTACTGGATAGCTGAAGAGAATGGCGAGCATCTCAGAAAACTCAGATATCAGTGTGACCAGGATAGTCTCAGTGCAGAAACCCTGCTTTGGGCCTTTTGCTTACTTATTGTTGTGTTGCACTGAATGTCAGGAAGGTCTTTGCTCAGGCCACCCCTTTGTGAAGCCTGAAGAAAACAGTTTTCAAATGGAAATGAATGGGCCTCACCTGTGGCTCTTGCTTAATTGCTTTCGAAAGGGATGTGTCTTTATTAGCCTCTTGGACCTGTGTGTGGCTGTGACTTAGATTCTCAGCACCTGATGGATCTTAAGAATGATCCCATGTGAGCTTCCAAAACCAAAATGGCAAAAAATATCATTCATTGTGGATGAAGTCTCTTGCCTTCCTCTGTTAGGTTCCTGCACTCCATCAAATGAGAATAGGGATTCTTTGGGTCAAATGAGTTTTTCAAAGCCCTGCAGAGGTGCTTGTGTTTTTGCATGACTCTAAATCACCTAAAGAATCGATATCTAAAATCAGTAGGCGTCAAATTGGAGGAACACAGAAGTATTAACGGCAGGCTTATTTGTTCACTCCTGGTTCACAGAAACTGTGTCCAGGCTACCCTGACGTTAGGCAAATGAGGGGCAAACGAGCTGATTTTGGACACTGTCTTGGGCTGCGCCCCTCATGGAAACCTCCAGCCAGAGGTTAAGATGATTCCCTATATGGAATAAGATGAGGGCCATGTGGGAGTGTTTTGGTTTTAATTTTGGTCATTTGTGTGGCATTGGAAAAAATGACTGGGTACACGTAGGCTTGAACTCTGGTGTGATACCCCTTAGAGACTGGGTTTTGGAACTGAACTCAGAGAAACATTGTCATGAATTTTGTTGGGATTTTAATAGGCCAAGCATGAAAGTCGCTCTTGGAAACTGAGACCTAGGCCCCGGGTGGATTTCCACAGAGGCCTGGGAATCTCAGCAAGGATATCACATGATTTTATTGTTAAAGAAATGGCAGCCATAGTTGAGAGTCAAAACACACATGCACCTCACATTGTAGACCTCAATGGGCCTGGCCTAATGTGACCTTTTGTCCACTCTTTGGGAAGCCTTGCCTGTGAGAGTTCTCCAGAGAATTCATTGAAATGAGCTTCCTCACCATTTAATGTTTGCTGCATGAATTGAAATCCACAGTGCCTCTAACTTCATGCTCGAGAAATGGATAGATAAATACCATGAAATTTTTAAAATTCCTATGACCAGGTGGCACTGGAGAAATATTGGATGTCCTGTTACTGTTCATGAGTATACCAGACAGTGCCTTGATTTTCTGAGTTTCATGAAAATGATGTAGAACAGAGATGCCAGTAAGTTGGAGCCTGTTGAGTAGTGGGTCTAGAGCAGTGGTGGGGAGGTGTTTGATACAACATCCGTGGTAGGGCCATGTGGATCTACCATTGGATTCCAAATGGCTTGTAACTGACATGGTGCAGCCAGCAGACCCTTATATGTAAAGGCATCTTGTTATATGGAGAGTTTTCAGAGGAAAATGAAGAATCAGGTTGATATGGACAAGGGGGCAATGGGGCAAGCTGTGAGAGATAGAAGCCTAGTTTGTGAATTCTCTTGCAGACCCTGACCCACCACTCGTGACACAACTCCCTCCAGCACTGTGTCTCAGTTTAGCTCCTAGTATTTCGTGAAACAAATACCAAACTCACAATGCAGCAGGAAAAACACCACAAAAAGTGGTGGAGGACCTAATGGCTTCACAGTCCACACGGGGAGACACTTAGTCCCCAGTGGCCTCAGATTACCTACAAAGAGAGGATTCAGCACTGCTTCATCTTGTTCATTGGAAAATAAGAAACCATGTCCTTCAGGTCACATAGATGCAGACCCAGCTTTGATGGTCTCACTACAAAGGAAGCCAAATCATCTGAAAACAACATATATTTCAATTGCGGAAGCTCAGACGCAGTTTCTCAAAAAGTTTTTAGGCCAGCAGAGCTCCATGTTTGTGGAGTGTTTACCCTGTCCCTTAATTTTGGAAACTCCTCTACCACCTCAAAGGTTGTGAACTCCTGAGCATTTTCCATTCCAGATATGTATTCACTGATTTTGTAACTCTTCTCCTCTAATTGCGTCTTACTTGGGGTGAAGGTAATATCAAGGCATTGTTCTGGATGAGAGCGGGAGGATATTTGTGCAGCATATATTTACATACACATTGGATTCATTTTCCAATTTTCCATTCAAATACTGAATCCCTGAAACTAACCCATACCTAGTAGACTCAGACTATTCATCCTATTATAATGGGAAAAATTAACCCAACACAATAGAAATACAAGCACTTCAGAGGAGACATGTTGTATAGTTGGACTTGACATTTGCATTATATAAGGTAGGTGTTATAAATCTATTCAAATTTTAATGGAAATATTCTCCATGTGTTTTTAAATTTAACAAATATGTGAATTCTTGTTTCCCTTTTCTGTAGCCTATTCACACATGTATATTTATATGCATATATAGAATCCTACCAGGTATCACACGTACATTTTTGTGAGGTGGCTGTCTTGGCAGATACAAATTGTGAGAAGAGTTCACTCCTCCTAAAACTGTTTTAAATGAAAATACAACCTATAGGAGAGCGTCCTAGTAGAACAACATTATACATAAACTCATGTTCAGTAAAATAAATATTTTTGCATCTGTGGATGATATATATTTACTGATGAATTTCTATTGGCATTTATATTGGTACTTTTTAATGTCTGTGAGTGTTGTGTGTGTGTGTGTGTGTGTGTGTGTGTGTTTATAGATATAGATATAGATATAGATATAGATAGATATAGATATACTCTCCAAATTTTTGAAAATATGGAATATTTTTGTCTTATTTTGCACTTCCTAAATTTTTCATATTCATGAATGTGTATTTATAATCATCTTTTCTCAAGATTATTCTCAGAAACATTCATATACCCTACTAGACTCTGACTACTAATACTAATATAATGGAGAAAAATATCCCAAACAGAATAGAAATACAAGCATTTCAGAAGGGACATGGTGTATAGTTGGACTTGCCTTTTGCATGATATAAGGTAGGAGTTATAAATCTATTCAATTTGCTGAAATACTTTTCCATATGTTATTTTTTTTTGACACAAAACAAAATTTAATCTTCGAAAACTAAATAAAATTGACACATCCTTAACCAAGCTAATGAAGAAAAAAAACCTCAAATTACTAAAATTAAGGATCGTAAAAGAACTTTTACAGAGTACACAACTAAAATACAGAGAATAATTAAAAACTAATTTGAAAATTTATACTCTAATAAATTAAAATACCATGATGACATCAATAAAATTTTAGAGATATACCCAAACTGAATTAGTAGGACATGAACAATTTAAACAAATCAATTTCAAGCAATGAAATAGAAGTTGCTGTCAACAGCCTACCAATCAAGCAACGCCCAGGAACAGACAGATTCTCAGTCAAGTTCTACAAGACCTTCAAAGAAGCATTCATCACAATACTCCTCAAATTATTCCATAAAATAGAAAAGCATGGAACTCCTCCAAACTCATTTCATGAGGATAGTATCACTCACATACCAAAATCAGACAAAGACACATCAAGGAAAGAAAACTTCAGAGCAATATTCCTGACAAACATATATACAAAAATTCTCAATAAAATTCTTTTTTTTAAGCCAAAGTTAATCAAAAGGGATAAAGAGGGACACTACACACTATTCCATGTGTTTTTAAAGTTAAGAAATATATGAATTCCTGTCTCCCTTTCTCTGTAGCCTATTAAGCACATGTATTTTTATATGCACAAATAGAATCCTACCTGGTTTCACACGTACATTCTTGTGAGGTGGCTGACTTGGCAGATACTATTTGTGAGAAGAGATCACTCCTCCTAAATGCTGTTGGTACAGAAAATTCAACCCATGGGTGAGCTTCCTAGATGAACAACATTCTACATACATCCATGTTCAGTAAAATGAATATTTTGGGATATGCGGATGAGTTATTTTTCATGATGAATTTCGATTGACATATATATTGTGACATTATAATGTGTGTGTGTTTGTGTGTCTATATATATATATATATATATATATATATATATATATATATAGTCTCCAGATTTTCCAAAATATGAAATATATGTCTTCTTATACACCGCCTGAATTCATTCATATTCATATATGTGGATTTATAATTAACTTTTAACAAGTTTATTCTCAGAAATATACATCCACTGACATACATATTTGTTTCCTAGTACTGAAAACTAACTTCAGGGAAGGGTTCTTACAAATCCTAATATTTCTAGAGTAACTGACCAAGTTTAACATCAATGCAAATACATTCCTATTTGATATGATGTGTTTGTTAAAGTTCATTTTTATTCAAACTTGGTACGTTATTATTTATTCAGTTTATGGACATCATAAAATATATCCTTTCATTCACAAGTTCACAAATTTATAAATATTTGGTTCACTTTCAATCACTTCCTCCTTCGGAACACATATATTCCTTCATGTTTCTTGACGGGTCTTTTCACTGGACTTCTTTCTAAACACGTTATTTTCGATTGAATAATCATTTTTGAAGCAAAACTCACACACTATTCATGATAAACGGTAACCCTAATAATACCATTAGATATATAACTGGTTGGAATTAATGTACGTATATCAATATATGATTTCCTCTATATTTTCAGATATTAAAACAATCCATTATTTAAATTTGGAACCAGTCATATAATTTTTTCACAGTATGGTCTATTAATGCATCATCTCTATATTCATCAACACAGGGTAAACCTATTAGTATCCCCAGTACTAATTCTTATGTTTTCAAAATATTGCTCCCAGAAAAGGTGGAAGAAATACTCATGTCACCTGATCTACATATACATATTATCACAGTAATATTCTGGACACAAAATGCAAAGGTAACCGTTATGATTGCAATAAAGCCTCAATGGAATGTGAACATGGATTACTAAAAACATCCATGCCCAGTTTGCCTAATGCTCTCAGATGTCAATCCAATTGGTGACTACATTTTTGTTTCTTTTTAAGATTATGTATTCAACCTCAACCCTGTTGAAAATGTCTAATCCTATCACTCACGTTATACTTTGCCTGATTTCCTAATGTCTCTATTGATGTCTGCTTTCCTACATATTTTTTCCCAGTTCATCATTGTGCCCGACTTTTCACATATGGTGCCATTAATATTCACTCTCTAACCGAAACCTATTGCTAAAGAACTTTTGGTCCAAATCCTAGACTCACTCTTCCTTCTAAACCTACGGACTATCTTTCTAATCCTACACACTATCCCTTTTTCACTGGATGTTCTCTTCTACATTCAATCATCTGAGGTACAGGGTCTTATGCCATTGTATATCGATTTAACTGAGACCTCGGTGCAAAACATTACTCAAGCTAAGGATCCCAATCAAGGGCCCAAATCCTTCTGGGCTTAAAATATTACCTAGATTTCTGTTTTCATACTTATATTTTACCTCTATATTCTTTTAAATATCGCTGGTTCCCAATACCATTATTCATCCAGCAGAATGATTCCTAAGCCAAATGGAACATGCTATTGACCCTAACCATACAATGTTCCCTCAATCTCACTTTACAGAAGAGGAGGGATAAAGTTGATATTACAATACAGGAAGTTAGGAGATCTTCCACCTGCTGAGTACCTCAAAATCCATGCAGAAATAATCCCTGGAGAAGATGTTGGCAGCTATGAAAGACCTGAGAGAACAAAAGTCATATTCCATGGCAAACAACATGGTCAGGATGAAAGGATGTGTCTGAGTCATCCTCTCTATTTTTAATGCAGGGAAGATGGACCAAAGCAGGCCTGTGTGGAGAGCTGTTCCCAGGTGACTATGGTTTCTATACCATTCTAACATGTGAATGTATCACAGGAAGTAGGGCAGCCTCCATGTCAGGAGACACTAGGACGCAACTGTTAGGACAAAGTGGTGGCCAAGACAGGGACCTCATTTATTTCCTGAAGGTAGTGACCTCACGTCATTTCCTTGGTGATGGAACTCTCTGAATTTTGTGATCCAGGAAGCCAGGCACCCAGAGCCAGTCCCAGTCCCAGTTGCAGTGGGCTCACTTGTTTGGATTCACTAAGGACAGAGTCAGTCTTTCTTGGTACCTACTGATGTAAGGGTTGCCAAATACCAAGAAAGCTCTGAAGAGGGGTCTTTCCTGAGAGGACAGGAATTGGCTCACCACTGCCTCCTGACAACTTCACAGAGTTGACCAAGGAGACCAGATGTGAGACAGAAAGGCCATTTCTGGGGAACATCATATGGCCTACCAGTCAGAGGACACTCCAGATAGTGACAGACCTACTTGTGGGAAAAAGTTGCATTTGTGGGTGTTGGTTTGTGTTTGTGGTTTTTTTCTCATGTTCTGAGAATAGGTAAAAAAGGAGGTTTGTTTGGTTTGGAGTGGACTGTTTCCAGTAAGTCATTTGACAAGGAGACTGTTTCTATGTCTGTGTATCCCACTGTATTTTTCTTTGTAGATATTAGAAAAAAAATAGCTCATTGGTTGTGTCCTGTCTAGTAGAAAGCTTCCCAGCATGCATCCTTTCCAATTAATGAATGGACTGAGGCTTGCCTTATCCATGGGCAACACCGGCTATCTACCTAATTTTCCATTTTTTCATGAATTCTGGCCACTCTCAAGATTAGTATCATGTATTTTTGTACAAGATATGTACCACCTCCAAGCTCTGTGACATGGCCATGTACTGGATAGCTGAAGGGAATGGCGAGCATCTCAGAAAACTCATATATCAGAGTAACCAGGAAAGTCTCCGTGGAGAAACCCTGCTTGGGGCCTTTTGATTACCTATTGTTCTGTTGCTCTGAATGTCAGAAAGGTCTTTGCCTCAGGCCACCCCTTTGTGAAGCCTGAAGAAAACAGTTTTAAAATGGAAATGAATGGGCATCACCTGTGGCTCTTTGCTTCATAGCTTTGGAAATGGATGTGTCTGAATCAGCCTCTTGGCCCTGTGTGAGCCTGTGGTTTAGATTTTCAGCACCTGATGAATCTAAAGAAAGATCCCATGTGGGCATCCAAAACCTAAATGGAAAAAAGATCAGTGATTGTGGATGATGCCTCTCGCCTTCCTCTGTAAGATTCCTGACCTCCATCAAGTGAGAATAGGGATCATTTGTGTCAAATAAGTTCTTCAAAGGGCTGCAGAGGGGAGACAATAGGTGCTTGGGTTTTCTTATAACTCCAATTCACACTAAAAATCTATACCCCACAGTCAGTAGGCCTCAAATTTGAGAAGTGGAGTAGTATTAACGGCAGGCCTATTTGATCACTTCTGTTTCACACTAACGTTGTCCAGGCCACCCTGACTTTAGGCAAATGAGGGGCAAGGGAGTTTATTTTTGACACTGTCTTGGGCTGTGCCCCTCATGGAAACCTCCAGCTAGAGGTTATGATTAGTGTCTATATAAAAGATGAAGAGGGCCGTGTGAGAGTGTTTTGGTTTTAATTGTCATCATTTGTGTAGCAATTGGAAGAGATGCCTGGGTCCACCTGGGCTTGAACTCTGTTGTGATTCCCCTTAGAGACTGAGTTGTGTAACTGACCTCAGAGAAGTATTGCCATGAATTGTGTTGGGATTTCAGGAGGCCACACATGAGATTCACCATTGGAATCTGAGATCTTGGCCCAGGGTGACTTTACACAGAGCACTGGGAATCTAAGCCAGGATATCACAAGATTTTATTCTGAAAGATTCCAGCCATAGTTGAGAGTCAAAACACACATGCAACTCACATTGTAGACCTCAATGGGCCTGGCTTCATGAGACCTTTTGCCCACTCTTTGGGAAGCCTTGCCTGTGAGAGTTCACCAGAGCTTTCATTGAAATGAGATTCCTAACCATTTATTGGTTCCTGTATAAATTGAATCCCACAGTGCCTCCAACTTCATTATTGAAAAATATCTAGATATATACCATGGCACTGGAGAACATTTGGATGTCCTGTTGCTAATCATGATTGTACCAGACAGTGCCTTAATTGACTGTGTTTCATGAAAATGCTGTAGAACATAGATGCCAGTAAGTTGGAGCCTGCAGACTAGTGGGCATAAAGCAGTGGAGTGTAGGTGTGTGAAAAAACATCAGTTGTGGGTCCACGTGGATCTGGCATTGGCTTAGAAATGACTTGTCACTGACATGGTACATCCAGCAGACCCTTCTATGTAAAGGCATCTTGTTATATGGAGAGGATTCCTGCCAATGATCAGAATAAGGGGGCTATTGTCGAGTTGAAAAGCTATGTGGGATTTAACCCTCATTGGTGCATTTTACTGCAGACCCTCACCCACCACATATGAGAGTACATCCTCCAGCACTGTGTCCCAGTGGAGCTCCTTGTATTTCGTGAAGCCAATACAAAACTGACAGTGCAGCAGTAAGAAACACCACGAAAGTGGAGCATGAACAAATGGCTTTACAGACAACACGGTTAGATACTTAGACCCCAGTGGCCAAAGTTTCCCTACAAATAGAGAATTCAGCACTGCTGCCTCATGTCCACTAGAAAATAAGGAACCATGTCATCCAGGTCACATAGATGGAGACCCAGCATTGATGGTCTCACTACAAAGGAAGCAAAAGCTCCTGACAAAAATATATTTCAACTGCCCAACCTCAGAGGCAGTTTCTCAAAAAGTCATTAGGCCAGCAGAGCTCCATGTTTGTGAAGTGTTTACCCTCTCCCTTTTTGTAAACTGTTCTACCTCCTACAAGTTTGTGAAGTTCTGAGCATTTTCCTTTCCACATATGTATTCACAGATTTTCTAACTCTTCTCCACTAATTGTGTCTTATTTGGGGCGAAGGTAATGTCAAAGCATTGTTCTGGCTGAGAGTGGGAAGATTTTTGTGTAGCACATATTTGCATACATATTAGATTCATTTTCCTATTTTCCATTTGAAATACTGAATCCCTGACACTAACCCATACCCTACTAGACTCTGACTACTAAACCTAATATGATAGAGAAAAAGAAACCTAACAGAATAGAAATACAGGCCTTTCATAGGAGGCATGGTGTATACTTGGACTTGCCTTCTGCTTTATCAATGGTATGTGTTATAAATCTAGTCAACTTTTCATTGTAATACTTCTCCATGAGTTTTTAAAGTTAACACATATGTAAATTTCTGTCTCCCTTTCTCTGTAGCCTATTCATCAAATGTATTTTTTTATGCATTTTTAGAATTCTACCTGGTATCACATGTACATTCTTGTGAGATCGCTTATTTTGGAAGATACAAATTGTGAGAAGAGATCGCTCCCTCTAAATACAGATGGAACTGGAATTTCCACCTATGGGTGAATTTCCTAGATGAACAATATTATGTATAAATAAATGTTCAGTAAAATGAATATTTTTGGATACGTGGATGATATATATTTCATGATGAATTTCGAATGGCATATATATTGCTACATTTTAATGTCTGTGTATGTGTGTATCTATCTATTTATCTATCTATCTATATAGATATAGATATCTACTCTTAAGATTTTCAAAATATGAAATATATGTGTCTTATTATACACTCCCTAAGTAAACTCATGTGTGTGTATGTAGATTTATAATCAACTTTTCACAAAATTATTCTTAGAAATATTCATCCACCTTAAATACATATTTTTTCCTAGTACTGAAAAGTAAATTAAGTGAATGGTGTATACAATTCGTAATATTTCTACAGTGACTGAACCAGTTTCACATCAATGTAAGTAGACACCTATGGGACCATGATGTGTATTTTGAAGTTCATTTTTATTCAGACACTGGTACATTACTATTTCTGCAGTTTATGGACATTATAGGATATATCCTTTCATCCACAATTTCACAAATTTAGGCATTTGGTTCACTTTCAATCACTTCCTACTTCAGAACACATGTATTCCTCCATGTTTCTTGACTGTTCTTTTCATGAGATTCTTTCCAAACACAGTATTATTGATTTCCATAATCACTTTTGAAGCCAAACTCACACACTCTTCATGATAAACCATAACGCTAATATTACCATTAGATGTATAGCTGGTTGGAATGAATGTATGTATATCAATATAAGATTTCCTATATATTTTCAGATATCAATTCAATCCATTATTTAACGTTTGAACCAGTTATATTATTTATTCACAGTATGGTCTATTAAGGCATCATCTCTATATTCGTAGACCGATGGTATACCTGTTTGTATCCCCAATACTAATTTTTAAGTCTTTAAAATATTGCTTTCAGAAATGGTGGAAGAAATACTGTAGTCACCTGATATACATATACATTTCATCACGGTAATATTCCTGAAACAAAATGCAAGGGTCACACTTATGATTGTATCAAAGCCTATATTGAAAGTGAGCATGTATTACTAACAACATCCATGCCCTGATTAACTAATGATCTCAAATATCATTCCTATTGGTGACTACATATTTGTTTCTTCCTAAGATTATATATTGAAACTGAACCCTGTTAAAAATGTCTTATCCTATCACCCACTTTGTACTTTGCCTTATTTCCTAATGTCTCTATTGATATCTGCTTTCGTACACATTTTCCCCAGTTTATCACTGTGACTGACTGTTCACATATGCTGACATTTACACTCACTCTCTAATCAAAACTCTATATCTAAAGAACATTTGGTCCAACTCCTCGACTCACTCAAATGGATTCTTCAAAGCCCTGCAGAGGGTAGCCCATAGTTGCTTGAGTTTTCTCATGACCCCAATTCACATAAAGAATCTATACCCCACAGAGAATAGGCCTCAAATTGGAGAAGTAGAGCAGTATTATTGGCAGGCCTATTTGATCACTCCTGCTTCACAGGAAGAGTTTCCATGCCACCCTGACTTTAGGCAAATGAGAGGCATGTGAGCTTATATTGGACACTGTCTTAAGCTGCGCCCTTCATGGAAACCTCCAGCCAGAGGTTATGATGAGTCTCTAAATTGAAGAAGATGAGGGCCATGTGGGAGTGTTTTGGTTTAATTGTGGTCATTTGTGTGGTGGTTGGAAGAGATGACTGGGTCCACCTGTGCTTGAACTCTGGAGTGATTCCCCTTAGAGACTGAGTTCTGGAACAGATCTCAGAGAAGTATTGGCATGAATTGTGTTGGGATTTTAGGAGGCCACGCATGAGAGTTGCCCTTGGAGACTGAGATCTAGGCCCAGGATAGCTTTCAAAGAGCACTGGGAATCTCAGCCAGGATATCACATGACTTTATTCAGAAAGACTTGGAAGCCATAGTTGAGAGTCAAAAAAAACATGGCCCTCAATTGTAGACCTCAATGGGCCTGGCTTAATGTGACCTTTGGCCACTCTTTGGGAAGCCTTGCCTCTGAGAGTTCTCCCGAGCTTTAATTGAAATGAGCTTCCTCACTATTTCATGGTTCCCGAATGAATTGAATGCCACAGTGCCTCCAAATTTATCTTTGAAAATTGGCTAGATAAATACCATGAAATTTTTAAAATTCTTATGAACAGGTGGCACTGGAGAACCTTTGGATGTCTATTGCTGATCACGAGTGTACCAGACATTGCATTGATTGACTGGGTTTCATGAAAACGGTGAGAACAGAGATGCCAGAATGTTGAGGCCTGCTGACTAGTTGGCCTAGAGCAGTGGTGGGCAGGTGTATGATAAAACATCTGTCGTGGGGCCATGTGGATCTGCCATTGGCTTCCAAATGCCTTGTGACTGACATGGTGCAGCCAGCAGAACCATACAAGTTAACGGACCTTATTATATGGAGAGGTTTCAGGGCAATATTCAGAATCAGGTTGATATGGACATGGGTGCAAGCTTTTGGGGATAGAAGCCTGGTTGGTGCATTCTCCTGCAGACCCTCACCCACTACACGTGAGAGTACTTTCTATAGCACTGTGTCCCAGTTTTTCTTTTTGTATTTTGTGAAGCCAATACCAAACTCACAGTGCAGCAGTAAGAAACACCACGAAAAGTGAAGTATGACCAAATGGCTTCACAGACCACATGGTTAGACACTTAGACCCCAGTGGCCTCAGTTTACCTACAAAGAGAGAATTCAGAACTGCTGCCTCATGTTCTATTGCAAATAAGGAACCATGTCATCCAGGTCACATAGATGCTGACGCAGCTTTGATGGTCTCACTACAAAGGAAGCGAAAGCTCCTGACAACAACAAACATTTCAAGGGCCCAAACTCAGAGGCAGTTTCTCAGAAATTAATTAGGCCACCAGAGCTCCATGTTTGTGAAGTGTTTACCCTTTACCTTACTTTTGGAAATTCCTCTACCACCTCCAAGGTTGTGAACTCCTGAGCATTTTCTTTTCCAGATATATATTCACAGATTTTCAAACTCTTCTCCACTAATTGTGTATTACTTGTGGTGAAGGAACTATCAAGGCATTTTTTTGGATGACAGTAGGAAGATTTTTGTCTAACAAATATTCGCATACACATTAGATTCATTTCCCTATTTTCCATTTGAAATACTGAATCCCTGACACTAACCCATACCCTACTAGACTCTGACTACTAATCCTAATATGATGGAGAAAAAGAAACCTAACAGAATAGAAATACAGGCCATTCATAGGTGGCATGGTGTATACTAGGACTTGCCTTCTGCTTTATCAAGTGTATGTGTTATAAATCTAGTCAACTTTTCATTGTAGTACTTCTCCATGAGTTTTTAAAGTTAACACATATGTAAATTTCTGTCTCCTTTTCTCTGTAGCCTATTCATCTCATGTATTTTATTATGCATATTTAGAATCCTACCTGGTATCACACATACATTCTTGTGAGGTCACTGTTTTTGGATGATACAAATTGTGAAAAGAGATCACTCCCCCTAAATACTGATGAAACTGAAAATTCAACAAATTGGTGAATTTCCTAGATGAACAACATTATACATAAATCCATGCTCAGTAAAAAGAATATTTTTGGATATGAGGATGATATATATTTCATGATGAATTTTGATTGGCATATATATTGCTACATTTTAATGTCTGTGTTTTTATCTTTATAAATATATATATATATATATATATATATATATATATATATATATATATATATACATATATATACATATATACTCTCCAGATTTTTCACAATATTAAATATATGTGTCTTATTATTCACTCCCTAAATACATTCATATTCATGTATGTGGATTTGTAATCAAATTTGCACAAGATTATTCTCAGAAAAATTCATCCACATAAAATACATATTTATTTTCCAGTACTGAAAACAAACTTCGGTGAATTGTGCTTACAAATCCTAATATTTGCATGGTAACTGACCCAGTTTAACATTAATGCAAGTATAATCCTATGGGACATGATGTGTATTTTGAAGTTCATTTTTATTCAACAGTGGTACATTACTATTTCTTCAGTTGATGGATATCATAGGATATAACTTTTCATCCACAAGTTCACAAATCTGCAGGCATTTGGTTCACTTTCAATTACTTCTTGCTTCAGAACATATGTATTCCTCCATGTTTCTTGACTGTTCTTTTCATGAGATTCTTTCCAAACACATTATTTTCGATTTCCATAATCATTTTTTAAGGAAAGAGGCGCCTTACTTACCCCCAGAAAGGTTCGTTGAGGTCTCCTTGTCCTGCGCTGCGTGATTCCCGGCCAATGCACCAAATGTAAGGTTCCGGCGAATGTTGAAGGAAGAGACCATCAAGAAACTGCGGCTCATGCAACAGTAAAAGCCGTTTATTGAGGATCCAATCCAGCATGCTGGGGCTACGTGCTCACTCAAGATGGGAGAGCATCCCAGAGCCCCGAGCAGGGGTTGAGCAGTGCTTAAGTACACTTTTTGGGCAGGGCGGGACTTTACATATATTACAGTCTCCTTTAAGAAATCATCATACACCACGGGAAAATCAAACAACAATTCCTAAACATGATTAGTTCATTTATTGGTGGGAACATGTAAGGCGGGAGTGATAGGTCAGTTCTAAAGCGGGGTACACATTCAAAATGATTGGTTTAGGCCCTGCAATGCCTATGTGCCAGGCCTCACAGGGTCCTAGGTTATTAAAAAACCAGGCGGTCAGGGGGAATATTTACTGGGTAGTCCGGGAATTGTCCTACAAGCTACAGGAATTTCAGGTTTTGCGTGTAGCATAGGAACTTAACAATACCTGGTCCTTTACATTTTAACTCAAGCCTTGCTGCTTAAAAACTTTACAACACCCGGTCTTTTACACTTTAACTTTTACACTTTAATTTCAATTTCTTTTACCCTTACAGATCACTCCTGGTGCACAAGAAGGGTGTCCAAGCCACCCTGACTTTAGGCAAATGAGGGCCAAGGGAGCTTATTTTGGACACTGTCTTGGGCTGTGCCCCTCATGGAAACCTCCAGCCAGATGTCATGATGAGTGACTTTATGGAAGAAGAGGAGGGCAATGTGGGATTGTTTTGGTATTAATTGTGGTCATTTGTGTGACGGTTGGAAGAGATGACAGGGTCCACCTGGGCTTGAAGTCTGGTGTGAATCCCCTTAGAGACTGAGTTCTGGAACTGACCTCAGAGAAGTATTGCATGAATTGTGTTGAAATTTTAGGAGGCCACGCATGAGAGTCGCTCTTATAAACTGAGATCAAGGCCCAGGGTGGCTTTCCACAGAGCACTGGGAATATCAGCCAAGATATCCCATGATTTTATTCTTAAAGACTTGGTAGCCATAGTTGAGAGTCAAAACACACATGGAACTCACAATGTATACCTCAATGGGCCTGGCTATATTTGACCTTTTGGCCACTCTTTGGGAAGCCTTGCCATTGAGAGTTCTCCAGAGTTTCATTGAAATGAGCTTCCTCAACATTTAGTGGTTCTTGAAACCCACAGTGCCTCCAACTTCATCCTTGAAAAATGGCTAGATAAATACCATGAAATTTTTGAAAATCCCATGACCAGGTGGAACTGGAGAATCTTTGGGTGTCCTGTTGCTGATCATGAGTATACTAGAGGGTGCCTTGATTGACTGGGTTTCATAAAAATAATGTAGAAAAAAGATGCCAGTAAGTTGGAGCCTACTGAGTAGTGGGCCTAGAGCAGCGGTGGGCAGGTGTGCAGGTGTGTGATAAAACATCTGTGGTAGGTCCATGTGGTTTGGCCATTGGCTACCAAATGCCTTGTGAAGGACATGGTGCAGCCAGCAGACCCTTATTTGTAAAGGCATTTTGATATATGGAGAGGTTTCAGGGCAATTTTCAGAATCAGGTTGACATGGTCAATGGTGCAAGCTATGTGGGAAAGAAGCCTGGTTGGTCCATTCTCCTGCAGACCGTGACCCACCACAGTGACAGAACTCTCTCCAGCACTGTGTCCCAGTTGAAATTGTTGTATTTCGTGAAGCAAATACCAAAGTCCCAGTGTAGCAGCAAGAACCACAACAGAAAGTGGAAGAGGACCAAATGGCTTCACAGTCCACACGGGGTGACACTTAGCCCCCAGTGGCCACAGTTTACCTACAAAGAGAGAATTCAGCACTGCTGCCTCAGGTTCATTGGATAATAAGAAACCATGTCCTCCAGGTCACATAGATGCAGACCCAGCTTTGATGGGCTCACTATAAAGGAAGCTAAAGCTCCTGACAACAACATATATTTCAAGTGCCCAACCTCAGAGGCAGTTTCTCAAGAAGTATTTAGGCCAGCAGAGCTCCATGTTTGTGGAGTGTTTACCATGTCCCTTACTTATGGAAACTGCTCTATCACCTCCAAGGTTGGGAAATCCTGAGCGTATTCCATTCCAGATATGTATTCACGTATTTTCTAACTCTTCTCCTCTAATTGTGTCTTACTTGTGGCAAAGGTAATGTCAAGGCATTGTTGTGGATGAAAGTGGGAAGATTTTTGTGTAGCACATATTTGCATACACATTGGATTCATTTTCCAATTTTCCATTCAAAATACTGAATCCCTGACACGAAACTATACCCTACTAGACTCTGACTACTATTCCTAATATGATGGAGAAAAATAACTCAAACAGAATAGAAATACAAGCAGTTCAGAAGAGGCATGGTGTATAGTTGGACTTGCCGTTTGCATTATGTAGGTTAGGTGTTATAAATCTAGTTAATTTTTAATTGAAATAGTTCTCCATGTGTTTTTAAAGTTAATGAATATGTGAATTCCTGTATCCCTTTCTCTGTAGCCTATTCAGCACATGTATTTTTATATGCACATATAGAATCCTACCTGGTATCACATATACATTCTTGTGAGGTGGCTGACTTGGCAGATACAAATTATGAGAAGAGATCACTCCTGCTAAATGCTGTTGGATCTTAAAATTCAACCTATGGGTGACCTTCCTAGTTGAACAACATTATTCATAAATCCATGTTCATTAAAATTAATATTTCGGGATCTATGAATGATATATATTTCACCATGAATTTCGATTGGCATATATATTGCCACTTTATAATGTCTGTGTGTGTTTTGTATATATATACTCTCCAGATTTTTCACAATATGAAATATGTGTCTTATTATTCACTCCCTAAATACATTCATATTCATGTATGTGGATTTGTAATCAACTTTGCACAAGATTATTCTCAGAAATATTCATCCACCTGAAATACTTATTTGTTTCCTAGTACTGAAAACAAACTTCAGTGAAAGGTGCATACAAATCCTAATATTTCTACCGTAACTTACCAAGTTTAACATCAATGCAAGTAGATTCCTATGGGACATGATGTGTATTTTGACGTTCATTTTTATTTAAAACTGGTACAGTACTATTTCTTCAGTTTATGCACATCCATGGATAAATTTTTCACCCAAAATTTCAAAATTAAAGACATTTGTTTCACTTTCAATCACTTCCTGCTTCCGAACACATGTAGTCCTCCAGGTTTTTCGACTGGTCGTTTCATGAGACTTCTTAACAAACACATTATTTTCGATTTCCATAATCACTTTTGAAGGAAAACTCACACACCCTCTTCATGATAAACCGTAACCCTAATATTACCATTAGACTTATAATTGGTTGTAATGAATGTATGTATACCAATATCAATATAAGATTTCCTGTATATTTTCAGATATCAATTTATTCTAACTCCAATTTCTAAAGTTGGATCCAGTTATATTATTTATTCACAGTACGATCTATTCATGCATCATCTCTATATTCATTGACACAGGGTACACCTATTTGTATACCCAATACTAATTTATGGGTTTTAAAAATATTGCTTCCCATAATGGTGGAAGAAATACTCATGTCACCTGATCTACATATACATTTTATCACAGTAATATTCTGGACAAAAATGCAAAGGTCACACTTATGATTGTACCAAACCCTAAATTGAAAGTGAGTATATATTACTAAAAACATCCTTGTCCAGGATGCCTAATTCTCCCAAGTGTCAATATTGTTGGGGACTATATATTTGTTTCTTCCTATGATTATATATTCAACCTCAACCCTGTTGAAAATGTCTAATCCTATCACGCATTTTATAATTTGTCTGATTTCCTAATGTCTCTATTGAGACCTGCTTTCCTACATATTTTCCCCAGTTCATCATTGTGACTGACTCTTCACATGTGCTGACATTTACATTCACTCTCTAAACGAAACCCTATTGCTAAAAAACTATTGGTCCAACTCGAAGACTCACTCTTCTTCCTAAACCTACTATCTTCCAAATCCTACCGACTATCCATTTTTGACTGGATGTTCTCTTCGACATTCAGGCATCTGAGGTGCAAGGTTTTATTCCATTGTGTATAGATTTATCTGAGACTAAAATGCAGAATGTAATTCAAAGCTAAATATCCCAAAGAAGGGCCCAATGCCCTTTCTGGCTTCAAATCGTAACTAGATTTATGTTTTCATACTTATATTTCAAATATATATTCTTATAAATTTTGCAGGTTCCCAATACCATTATTAATCCAGCAGAATGATTCCTAACACAAGTCAAATATGTTATTGACCCTAACCATACACTGTTCCCTCATTCTAAATTTACAGAGAGGAGGGACAGAGTTGGTCTTACAATACAGGAAAGTAGGGGATCTTCCACCTGCTGAGAACCTCAAAGTTCCATGCAGAAATGTTGACTGAAGAAGATGTAGGCAGCTATGAAGAACCTGAGAGAACAAAAGTCATGTTCAATGGCAAACAACCTGTTCAGGATGAAGGGTTCTGTCTGAATCAGCCTCTCACATCTTAATTTAGAGAAGATGGACCAAACCAGGCCTATGTGGGTAGCTGTTTCTGGGTGCCTATGGTTGTATACCATTCTAAATTGTGAAAGTGTCACAGGAAGTAGGGGCAGCCTCCTTCTCATGTGACACTTGGAAGCCACTGGTAGGACAAAGTGGTTGCCAAGGCAGTGACCTCATTCAGTTCCTAAAGGAAGTGACCTCACCTCACTTCCTTGGTGATGAAAATCTCTGAACTTGGGATTCATGAAGCCAGGCACCCAGAGCCAGTCCCAGTCCCAGTTCCAGTGGTCTCACTTGTTTGGATTTACCAAGGACAGTGTCAGTCTTTCTTGGTACCTACTAATGTGAGGATGGCCAAATGCCAGGAAAGCTCTAAAGAGGGGTCATTCCTGAGAAAGCAGGTAGTTTCTCACCTCTGGGTCCTGACACCTGCACAGAGTTGGCCAAGGAGACCAGATCTGAGACAGATCAGGCCATTCCGTGGGAATATAGTATGGCTCACCAGTCAGAGGACAGTCCGGATAGTCACAGAACTTCTTGGGGGAAGGAGGTGCCTTTGTGGGTGTGGGGGTGGGTTTCTGGTTTTGTCTCATGTTCAGAGAATAGGTAGGCAGGGCGCTTTTTTTGGTGTGGAATGAACTGTTTCTAGTAAGTCATTTGACAAGGCGAGTGTTTCTATGTCTGTCTATCACACTGTGTCCGTGGTTGCAGATATTAGAAAAGAAAATGCATCAATGGATATGTCCTGTCTAGTAGAATGCTTCCCAGCATTCATCCTGTCCAATTTATGAATGGATTTCAGATTGCCTTTTCGATGGGTAACACCTGCAATCTTCCTAAGTTTCAGTTTTCTTCTGGACTTCTGCCCCTCTCCAGAATAGGCTCATGGTTTTATGTCTAAGGTATGTACCACTTCCAAGCTGTGTGCCATGACCATGTACTGGATAGCTCAAAGGAATGGCGAGCATCTCTGAAAAATCAGATATTAGTGTGACCATTAAATCTCAGTGGAGAAACCCTGCTTTGGGCCTTTTGCTTACCTATTGTTCTGTTGCCCTGAATGTCAGGAAGTTCTTTGCCTCAGGCCACCCCTTTGTGAAGCCTGAAGAAAACAGTTTTCAAATGGAAATGAATGGGCAACACCTGTGGCTCTTTGCTTAATTGCTTTGGAAAGGGATGTGTCTGAATCAGCCTCTTGGCCCTGTGTTAGGCTGTAGCTTAGATTCTCAGCACCTGATGGATCTAAAGAAAGATCCCATGGGTGCATTAAAAACCAAAATGGCCAAAAGAGCAGTCATTGTTTATGAAGACTCTCGCCTTCCTCTCTAAGGTTCCTGACATCCATCAAGTGAGAATAGGGATCCTTTGTTTCAAAAAAGTTCTTCAAAGCCCTGCAGAGGCTATCCCATAGGTGCTTGGGTTTTCTCATGACCCCAATTTACATGAAGAATCTAAACCCTACAGTCAGTAGGCCTCAAATTGGAGAAGCCAAGCTGTATTAACGGCAGGCCGATTTGATCACTCCTGTTTCACAGTCAGGATTTCCAGGCCACACTGACTTTAGGCAAATGATGGGCAAGGGAGGTTATTTTGGACACTGTCCTGTCCTGTGCCCCTCATGGAAACCTCCATCCAGAGGTTATGATGAGTGTCTATATGGAAGAAGAAAAGGGTTATGTGGGAGCGTTTTGTTTGGAATTGTGGTAATTTGTGTGGCACTTAGAAGAAAAGACTGGGTCCACCTGGGCTTGAACTCTGTTGTGATTCCTCTTAGAGAATGAATTCTGGAACTGACCTCAGAGAAGTATTTTCATGAATTGTGTTTGGTTTTTACTAGGCCATGCATGAGAGTCGCCCTTGGAACCTGAGATCTAGGTGCAGGGTGGCTTTCCCCAGAGCACTGGGAATCTCAGCCAGGATATCACATGATTTTATTCTGAAAGACTTTGCAGCCACAGTTGGGAGTCAAAACACACATGGACCTCACATTGTAGACCTCAATGGGCCTGGCTTCATGTGACCTTTTGGCCACACTTTGGGAAGTCTTGCCTGTGAGTGTTCTCTAGAGCTTTCATTGAAATGAGCTTCCTCAACATTTAATGGTTCCTGAATAAATTGAAACCCAAAGAGCCTCCAACTTCATCCTCGACAAATGGCTTGATAAATACCATAAAATTTTTGAAATTCCCATGACCAGGTGGCACTGGAGAACTTTTGGATATCCTGTTGCTGACCATCAGTGTACCAGACAGTGCCTTGACTGACTTTGTTTCATGAAAATTGTGTAGAACAGTGATGCCAGTAAGTTGGAGCCTGCTCATTAGTGGGCCTAGAGCAGTGGTGTGAAGGTGTGTGATAAAACATGTGTGGTGGGGCCATGTTTATCTGCCATTGGCTTCCAAATGCCTTGTGACTGACAGGATACAGCAAGCAGACCCTTATATGTAAAGGCATCTTGTTATATGGATAGGTTTATGGGCAATGTTCAGAATCAGGTTGGCTACCTGGTACCACACGTACATTCTTGTGAGGTGGCTGACTTGGCAGATACAAATTGAGAGAAAAGATCACTCCTACTAAACCCCATTGAAACTGAATATTCAACATATGGGTGAGCTTTCTAGTTGAACAACATTATACATAAATCCATGTTCAGTAAAATGAATATTTTTAGATCTGTGGATAATATATATTATATGATGAATTTTGATTGACATATATATTGCTACTTTTTTGTCTGTGTGTGTTTTGTGTTTGTGTGTATATATATATATATATATATATATATATATATATATATATATACACACTCTCCAGATATTTCAAAAAATGAAATATATGTGTCTCATATACACTCCCTAAATTCATTCATGTTCATGTATCTGGATTTATAATCAACTATTCACAAGATTATTCTCAGAAATATTCATGCACCTGAAATTTGCCTAATGCTCTCAAATATCAATCCTATTGCTGTCTACATATTTGTTTTTTCCTAAGATTATATATTCAAACTCAATCCTTTTCAAAATATCTAGTCCTGTCACTCACTTTGTAATTTCCCTGATTTCATAATGTCTCTATTGATATCTGCTTTCCTACATATTTTCCCCAGTTCATCATTGTGACTGACTCTTCAACTGTGCTCACATTTACATTCACTCTCTAACTGAAACCGTATTGCTAAAGAACTTTTGTTCTAAATTCTATACTCACTCTTCTTCCTAAACCTACTGACTATCTTCCTAATCCTACCAACTATACCTTTTTCACTGGATGTTCTCTTCTACATTCAATCATCCAAGTAAATGTCGGGGAAGCTTCGGAGAAGGAGACGACCAACAGAGTACTCATGATACAGCAAAAGGTTTATTGGGTTTCCAGCATGCTGGGGCTCAGAGCTCACTTTAATAGAGCAGATAGCCCTGAGAATAGCTTAAGTAGAGTTTGTATACTTTCCCTGGAGAAGGCAGGGAGGGAAGTTTATTGATGGGTCACGACGAGTGGGCAGTTTGCATGCAACTGGGTGAGGGAGTACATTCTGTAGTTTGGCAGTTGGGGACAGCACATTTTGGGAACAAGTTTTGCAAGCATTTCTCAAGATTTCAACAGTTTTTTGTTAAGCATAGGGAAATACAGGAAGTGACAAGTACTTATTTTATTAACCTTTCATTCCTCACTTCTTTTTCTGGCTACTTTTAATCATAAAAATTATCATTGGGGGGTTTCACATTCTATGTCTCCTAGTGGGGTATTACCATAAGTTTAACTCGTCCAATTTGAGCCTGGAGAAAAGAAATTACACGGTTGAGAAAACAGGGTTTTATAGTTAGCAATAATATGAGGATTATTATTGGACCGGCCAGGGTTGATAAAAACGTAGTTAACCAGGGGCACTGTGTGAACCAAGACTCAAACAACCCTTTTTGGGTCTCTCTCTCTCTTGTTGATGCTCTTTAATGTGTCTTTTTAATTTACTCATAGATTTTATTACAACTCCAGTATGTTCGGCATAAAAACAACATTCTTCCCTCAATGCAGCACAAAGGCCCCCTTCTTTAATGAAGAGGAGGTCCAAACCTCAACTGTTCTGTAAAACAACTTCAGAGAGAGAGGTTAAAGTTTCATGCAAAGCTCTGATGGTGGTTTCTAATATCTTAGTTTTGGTCTATTGCTGCTTCTAATTGGGTAATTTATTGTGTCACATGGACAAGGGCAGTGGTTCCTGGGCCCACCCGTGCAGCAAATCCTATTCCTAATATGATGGCTAAAGTGAGGGATATATGCTCCCAGTGGAACCTGGTTGTATGTCCCCCTATTTGATCTTCAAATGATCCTGCTTCATAATAGAGCACTCTGGGAAACATCTGCACCATTACACGATTAATCACATCTGTTGACCATTTCATGAAAACATAAACAAGGTTTAAGTATATAGAATTATTCTGTTGTAAGGACGGACAAGGCAAGGCACCTAAGATAGCACTAAAGACAGGGAAACAGTCCTATTTGGTTGCAACCGGATTCAGAGGGCATTGCTTCTGTTATAATCAATTAATCCCCTGAAACTCAAGTTTAGGTAGTTTCAGAATTTTGTACCCAACATGTAAGGGAAGGTGCTCAGAAGCTCACAGTCTGCAGAAGTTCAAAAACGCAGTATTTGTTCCTGTTTTTCCCCTGTTCTGGGTAAGTTAACTTTTAAAGGACACCTGGGAGGGGGAGAGCTTTTTCTTCCCTTTCTTATTTTACCCCTGCCAGCTGTTACCATGGAGACCAGTTGGTAACTTCTTTATCTTAGAAATGTAGCCATCTCTGTGAATCCCCAGCTCAAGGACAGAGGCCTTGTTCACATATTTTGTGAAAAACTAGTAAAAGGGTGTCTACCTGAGAAGTGCTGATTTTTTTAGCCACTGGCCAAGTAGAACAGGGCAACACGAAAAGAGGAAGTTTATCTACATTGAACTCTTTTATAGGGACTCTTTTGCTGAAAGTCCTAAAGTCAGCCATGGTGAAGACTTCTGGAGAAGGTCAGTTAAGACTTTTCTGTGGGCCTAGTGCAGAGGGGGAAGACGGGGAAGGTGGGCTGTGATCAGCTCCGTGGATCTGAGAATGAGGAAGGAGAGATGTAAAAGAATAATGGGAAACGGGTTTGAGATTTTCCTAGCAACAAAAACTTGAGCAGTAGAACAGGTAGAGCAGAGAGGAAGATGGGAGTGAGTATCTCAAAACACATATGAGGGACGTTTAATTATTAGTAAACTGTTTTCAGTGATGACAAACCAACTTTAAAGGCCATTTTTATTACATCTTAGATAGGGGACTGAGGGCTCTCCTCAGCTGGTTTGAGCTTTGGTTTAGCTGGTAAGAAGACCTGGCGGGACCCGGTGCGAGCACTGACAGGACAAGAGAGGAGTGAGTGGGTGGAGGGGTACTTCAGTAACTGCTGCCTCAGCAAGGAGGCAATGGTCTGAGAAACGGCAGAGGTTTGGGTTTTTGATCTAGTAATTGGAGGGGAGAAATCAGGTTGCTGAGGTGGGAGTGACAGCAGAATGTCTGGAGCAGAAGGCTGAGGGTGAGGATCTATTGGAGAAGCATAGTTCAGGATGTGAGTGAAGGAGGGAAAAGGTCACGCAGAATTTGAGGATCTAGAGACCCCTCTGGGGGCCATCGGTTCTTCTTATCTAATTGGTAATATGGCCAATGATGTGTACTGAATTTGATGAGGAGTTTGGGTTCCATCAGGCAGCCCCTGTTTGCTCAAATCCCCATGACTTACAGAAGAAGTCGGCTTTCCCCCCACACAGCCGTGACTGTGGCTTTGAGAGTCTGCCCGGCAAACATAGTAATCTAGGCTAGCCAACCTGCATCTGGCTTGCATGTCCCTTCATCCATAATGTTTGTTTCCATTATCTATGCTACAGAAGTAATTTAATGGAATTTTAGTGGTATCCTCTTCATCAGGGATATCCCAATAGGTAAGACCTATAGCCAGCTGACAAATGTCTGGGAGGAATGATGGCCACCAGGTCCCTCAGGGGGCTGTATGCGAGATAGATTATACTTCTTTTCCAGTAGGATTTGTGATCAGCCATCACTGCTGAATGGGCTGATGTGGCTTAGGACTACTTGTGGCCAAGGAGAGAGTCCACAGACTTATCCACATGGCGAATACGCAATTTGAAGGTTTTACCAGTCTTTTCCAGTTTCCAGCAAGAGTCTGGACAGGGCGCAGGCTTGAGATGAGAGGCATGGATCCAGAAATTGATTCCATCTACCTTTACCACTGGAGGTGTTATAAGTAGCACCGGCTATGGTCCTTTCTAGCGGGGTTTCAAGCATGATACCTGATGTCGTCTTACGTAGATGAAGTCTCTTACTTGATATCGATGTGGAGTCCCTTTGTCCCCAGTTTGGTAGGCAGTGGCCAGCTGTTTACACAGGTATCACTGAGTTCTTTTTAGAGCTTTAAGTCTGTCAAGCAAGGGGGTGTGGATGGAATGGTTAGGTCTTTGAGTCGGGCTTAGGTCCCTTACTGCAGGAGGGCAACAATAGAGAATTTCACAGGGGCTAAGGTTACTCAAAGAAACAGAGGGAGTATTTCTTGCATGAAACATTGCATAAGGCAGGAGCATAGTCCAATCTTTTATGCTGTTCTCTAAGTTTAATTTTCTTAAGGTCTCTTTAATGGTTCAATTTATTCTATCTGCCTGTCCTGAACTCGGGTATCTATAAGCACAATATAACTTCCAATTAATTCCCTGGTTCCTGGCTAACCCCTGACTTACCTGGGCCATGAACACCGGTCCATTATCAGACCCTATTACCGGCTTAGCTTCCTCCAATGGTAAAGAGGCTGAGTCAGCAGCAGGGAAATCCATTTGAGGGTGTTGTGGGTTAGGGGACAAGGACAGGGGATTAGTAAGGGAAGAAGAGTCCAGTAGAGTCAAATCTGTGACTCGGGGAGAACAGGGGGTGGAGGAGGAGGAGGTTGAGAGGGTTTGAGAGATCATGGGGGAAGGAGTAGGAGCAGAGGCAGGGGCAAGGAAAGGCTTCACCCAAGGAGGAGGAGATTTGCAGATGTTCTGCCAAGTTAAGATATATGGCTGTTGATCCAGATGGCTATGTGTCCCCGGCTGAGATAATATCTCTGAATTTTTAAATTAGTGCGAAGTAGAAAGATCCTTCTAGGGGCCATCCGAATTCAAAGGTGGGCCATTCTGAGGCACAGAGATTCTGCCAGGTCCAGCATTTTACTAAAACAAGAAAGATTCTGAGCTCTTAAGCGGACTTTGTTCCAGTGATCAAGGGTCAGGGACAGAGGCATTGAACTGCTCTGTCCCATAATGAAAGGTACACAAACAGCAAAAGCAAGGACACATGACACAGATAAGACAAGACCATAAACACAGGCAATGGACGTCAAACACTGAAACCAGGAATGAGTAGCCGGCAAAACCCGATGGGATGACAATACCGAATCTGAAACAAAATATCACTGAGTTGAGGAGACTATTGTTCCTTAATTTCCCGAGTTTTCTGCGGCGTCCCCCAGGGAGGTGCCCTGTGTCTCCGTGACACGTCTCTCAGCCACCTTCGGAGGGAGCTCAGGCTCTTCATCGCCAGAGATTTTGCCAAGCCCTAACATGAAACCTGAAACCAGAAAGAGGTGCCTTACTTGCTCCGAGAGGAGCCCATTGGGGTCTCTCGTCTGCCACTGCCAGAACTCTGTGGAACCTCAATATGTAAAGGTCGGGCGAGTGTCGAAGGAAGAGACCACCAAGAGTCTGTCTCATGCAACAGCAATGGGTTTATTTGGGGTTCAGCATGCTGTGGCTCAGAACTCACTTAAATAGAGCAGAGAGCCCTGAGAACACCTTAAGCACAGCTTATATACTTTCCTTGGAGAGGGAAGAGAGGGAAGTTTACTAATGGGTGAGGGCATGTGGGCGGTTTGCATGACACTGAGTGAGGGAGTACATTCTGCAGTTTGGCAGTTGGGAACAGAACATTCTGGAAACAAGATTAGCAAACATTTCTCAAGATTTCAACAGTGTTTTGTTAAGCATACAGAAAAACAGGAAGTGACAAGTACCTATTTTATTAACCTTTCACTTCGGACTATCCCTTTTCGACTAGATGTTCCTTCTACATTAATTCATCCAAGGTACAAGGTCCTATGGCATTGTATATCGATTTAATTGAGACACCTCTGCAGAACGTAATTCAAAGCTGCATATCCCAATCAAGAGCCCAATGCCCTTCTGGACTTCAAATCATACTTAGATTTCTGTTTTCATACATATATTTCACCTATATATTCTTATACACATAGCAAGTTCCCAATACCATTATTCATCCAGCAGAATGATTTCTAACCCAAACCGAACATGTTATTAACCATAACCATACACTGTTCCCTCAATCTAACTTTACAGAAGAGCAGGGAAAGAGTTGATCTTACAATACTGAAATGTAGGGAATCTTCCACCTCCTGAGAACCTCAAAGGTACATGCAGAAATGATCCCTGGAGAAGAGGTAGGCAGCTATGAAGGACCTGAGAGACCAAAAGTCATCTTCCATGGCAAACAACCTGGTCAGGATAAAAGGTTGTGTATGAATCAGCTTCTCTTCTTAACGTAGAGAAGTTGGACCAAACTAGGCCTGTGTGGAGATCTATTCCTGGGTGCCTATTGTTGATATACCATTCTAACTTGTGAAAGTGTCACAGAAAGTAGGGGCAGCCTCCGTATCATGGGACCCTTGAAAGCAACAGTTAGGACAAAGTGGTTGCCAAGACAGTGACCTCATTCAATTTCTGAAGGAAGGGACCTCACTTAACTTCCTTGGTGATGGAACTCTCTGAATTTGGGATCCAGGAAGCCAGGCACCCAGAGCCAGTCCCTGTTCCAGTCCCAGTGGTCTCACTTGTTTGGATTCAGCAAGGACAGAGTCAGTCTTTGTTGGTACCTACAGATGTGAGGAAGGCCAAATGAGAGGAAATCTCTGAAGCGGGGCTTTTCCTGAGAAAGCAGGTAGTGGCTCACCGCTGGCTACTGAGAACTTCACAGAGTTGGCCAAGGAGACCAGATCTGAGACAGGACAGGCCAATTTGGGGGAACATATTTTGGCCCACAAGTCAGAGGACACTCTGGATAGTCACAGACCTACTTGGGGGAAGGAGGTGCCTTTGTGGGTGTTGTTGTGGGTTTGTGGTTTTGTCTCATTTTCCTAGAATAGGTATTAAAGTCGGTTTGTTTGGATTGAAGTTTAGTGTTTCTAGTAAGTCTTTTGACATGGCGAGTGTTTCTATGTCTCAGTATTTCACTGTGCCCGTGGTTGTATGCATTAGAAAAGAGAATGCATCAATGGATGTGTCCTGTCTAGTAGAAAGCTTCTCAGCATTCAAATTGCCCCATTTATGAATGGACTGTAGCTTGCCCTATTGATGCGCAATACCTGCTATATTCCTAAGTTCCTGTTTTCTTTCTGAATTCTGGCCACTCTACAGAATAGGACCATGGTTTTTTGTTCACGATATGTACCACCTTCAAGCTCTGTGACTGGCCATGTACTGGATAGCTGAAAGAAATGGCAAGCATCTCAGAAAACTCAAGTATCAGTGTGACCAGGAAATTCTCAGTGGAACAACCCTGCTTTGGACCATTTGCTTACCTATTGTTCTGTTTTCCTGAATTTCAGGAAGGTCTTTGACTCAGGCCACCCTTTTGTGAAGCCTGAAGAAAACAGTTTTCAAATGGAAATTATTGGGCATACATGTGGCTCTTTCCTTAACTGCTTTGAAAAGGGATGTGTCTGAATCAGCCCCTTGGCTCTGTATGAGGCAGTGGCTTAGATTCTCAGCACCTGAGGGATCTAAAGAAATTTCCCATGCGTGCATTCAAAACCAAAATGGCCAAAAGAGCAGTCATTGGCATGAAGTCTCTCGCCTTCCTCTGTAAGGTTCCTGACCTCCATCAAGTGAGAATAGGAATCCTTTGGGTCAAACGAGTTCTTCAAAACCTGCAGAGGCTAGCCCATAGGTGCTTGGGTTTTCTCATGACTCCAATTCACATAAAGAATCAATATCTGACAGTCAGTAGGCCTCAAATTGGACAAGCAGAACAGTATTAACACCAGGCCTATTTGATCACTCCTGGTTAACAGGAAGCGTGTCCAGGCCACCCTGACTTTAGGCAAATGAGGGGCAAGGTAGATTATTGTGGATACTGTCTTGGTCTGCGCCCCTCATGGAAACCTCCAGCCAGAGGTTATGATGAGTGTCTATATGGAAGGAGATGAGGTCCATATGGGAGTGTTTTGGTTTAAATTGTGGTCAATTGTGTGGTAGTTGGAAGAGATGACTGTGTCCACCGGAGCTTGAACTCTGGTGTGATTACCCTTAGAGACTGAGTTCTGGAACTGACCTCAGAGAAGTATTGCAAAAAATAGTGTTGGGATTTTAGGAGGTCACGCATGAGAATCACCCTTGTAATCTGAGATCTAGGCCCAGGATGGCTTTCCACAGTGCTCGGGGATTCTGAGCCAGGATATCACATGATTTAATTCTTAAAGACTTGGGACCCTTAGTTGAGAATACAAACACACATGGATCTCACTTTGTATACCTCAATGGGCCTGGATTCATGTGACCTTTTGGCCACTCTTTGGGAAGCCTTCCCCGTGAGTGATCTCCAGAGCTTTCATTGAAATGAGCTTCCTCACCATTTAATGGTTCCTGAATTAATTGAAACCCACAGTGCCTCCAACTTCATCCTTGAAAAATGGCTAGATAAATACCATGAAATTTTTGAAATTTCCATGACCAGGTGGCACTGGATAAACTTTGAATGTCCTGTTGCTGATCATGATGGTTCCAAACTGTGCCTTGATTGACTGGGTTTCGTGAAAATGTTGTAGAACAGAGATGCCAGTAAGTTGGAGCCTGCTGAGTAGTGGGCATAGAGCAGTGGACTGTAGGTGTGTAAATAAATATTTTTGGTAGGATCACCTGGATCTTCCATTGGCTTCCAAAAGACTTGCAACTGACATGGTGCAGGCAGCCGACCCTTATATGTAAAGGCATCTTTTTATATGGAGAGGTTTCAGGGCAATGTTCAGAATCAGGTTGCTATAGTCAAGTGGGAAAGCTATGTGGGATTAAAGCCTGGTTCGTACATTCTCTTGTCGACCATGACAAACCACACGTGACAGAAGTCCCTCTATCATTGTGTCGCAGTTGAACTCCTTGTATTTCATGAATCTAATACGAAACTCCCAGTTCAGGAGTAAGAAACACCCTGAAAATAGGAGCATGACCAAATGGCTTCACAGACCACACGGGAAGACACTTAGCTCCCAGTGGCCACAGTTTACCTACAAAGAGAGAATTCAGAACTGCTGCCTCATTTTCATTAGAAAATAAGGAACCATGTCCTCCAGGTCACATAGATGCAGACCCAGATTTCATGGTGTCACTACAAACGAAACTAAATTTCCTGACAATTACAAATATTTCATGTGCCCAACCACAGAGGAAGTTTCTCAAGAAGTCTTTAGGCCAGCAGAGCTCCATGTTTGTGAAGTGTTTACCCTCTCCCTTACTTTTGGAAACTGTTCTTCTACTTCCAGTGTTGTGAACTTCTGAGCATTTTACATTTCTCATATGTATTCACAAATTTTCTAACTCCTCTCCTCTAATTGTGTCTTACTTGGAGTGATGGTTATGTCAAGCCATTGTTCTGGAAGAGAGTGGGAAATTGTTCCTGTAGTACATGTTTGCATACACATTAGATTAATTTTTCTATTTTCCATTTGAAATACTGAATCCCTGACACCAACCCATACCCTACTAGAATCTGACTACTAATCCTAATATGATGGAGAAAAAGAAACCTAACTGAATAGAAATACAGTCCTTTCATAGGAAGCATGGTGTATACTTGTATTTGCCTTCTGCTTTATCAAGAGTATGTGTTTTAAATCTAGTCAACTTTTTATTATAATATTTCTTCATGAGTTTTTAAAGTTATCACATATGTAAATTCCTGTCTCCCTTTCTCTGTATCCTATTCAGCACATGTATTTTTTATGCACATATACTATCCTACCTGGTATCCCACGTACATTCTTGTGAGCTCACTGACATTGGAATATAAAAATTGTGAAAAGAGATGACTCCCCCTAAATACTGATTGAACTGAAAATTCAACCTATGGGTGAGCTTCCTAGTAAAAAACATTATACATAAATCCATGTTAAGTAAAATGAATATTTTTGGATATGTGAATGAATTATATTTTATGATGAATTTCAATTGGCATATATATTTCTACATATTAATTTGTGTGTGTGTTTGTGTGTGTATTTGTGTGTGTGTATATATATATATATATATATATATATATATATATATATATATATTCTCCAGAATTTCCAAAATATGAAATATATGTATCTTATTATACACTCCCTAAATTCATTCGTATTCATGTATTTGGGTGTATAATCAACTTTACACAAGATTATTCTAAGAAATACTCAACCACCTGAAATACATATTGGTTTCCTACTACTGAAAACTAAGTTCAGTGAATGGTGCTTACAAATCCTAATATTTCTACTGTAACTGACCCAGTTTAACATCAATGCAAATAGATTTCTATGGGACATGATGTGTATTTTGAAGTTCATTTTTATTAAACACTGGTACATTAAAATTTCTTCAGTTTATGTACAACATAGGATATATTTTTTTCATTCACAACTTCACAAATTTATAGGCATTTGGTTCACTTTCAATTACTTACTATTTCAGAACACATGTATTCCTCCATATTTCTCTACTGTTCTTTTCACTTGACTTCATTCTAAACACATTATTTTCGATTCCATTATCATTGTTCAAGCAAAACTCACTCTTCATGATAAACTGTAACCCTAATATTACCATTAGATATATAACAGGTTGGAATGAATTTATGTATATCAATATAAGATTTCATATATTTTTTTCAGATGCAAATTCAATCCATTATTTAAAGTTGGAACCAGTTATATACTTTATTCACAATATGGTCTATTCATGCATCATCTGAATAATCATCAACACAGGGTACACCTTTTCGTATCCCCAGTACTAATTTATAAGTTTTCAGGATATTGCTCCCCATAATGGTGGAAGAAAGACTCATGTCACCTGATCTACATATACATTTATCACAGTAGTATTCTGGACACAAAATGCAAAGGTCACACTTATGATTGTACCAAAGCCTAAATGGAAAGTGAGCATGGATTATTAAAAACATCTGTCCAGGTTGAGTAATGCTCTCAAATGTCAATCCTCTTTGTTACTACATATTTGTTTTTTTCCTAAGATTATATATTCAACCTCAAGCCTTTTGAAAATATCTAATCCTATCACTCACTTTATACTATGCCTGATTTCTTAATGTCCCTATTGATATCTGCTTTTCTACATATTGTCCCCAGTTCATCATTGTGACTGTAACTTCAAATGTGCTGACATTTACATTCACTCTCTATCTGAAACCCTATTGCTAAAGAACTTTTGGTCCAATTCCTATACTCACTATTCTTCCTAAACCTACTGACTATCTTCCTAATCCTACAGACTATCCCTTTTTGACTGCATGTTCTCTTCTACATTCAAACATCCGAGGTACACGGTCCTATGCCATTGTATATCAATTTATCTGAGACCTCGGTGCAGAACATAATTCAAGCTAAGTATACCAATCGTGGTTTCAATTCCTATCTGGGCTTCAAATCTTTCCTAGATCTCTGTTCTCATACATATATTTCACGTCTATATTCTTATAAATATCACAGGTTCCCAATACCATTATTCATCCAGCATAATTATTCCTAACCCAAATCGAACATGCTATTAACCCTAACCATACACTGTTCCCTCAATCTCATTTACAGAAGAGCAGGAACAGAGTTGGTCTTACAATACAGGAAGGTAGGGGATCTTCCACCAGCTGACAACATCAAAAGTCCATGCAGAAATAATCCCTGGAGAAGATGTAGGCAGCTATGAGGGACCTGAGAGAGCAAAAGTCATCTTACATGGAAAACATCCTGGTCATGATGAAAGGATGTGTCTGAATCAGCCTCTCTTTTCTTAATGTAGTGAAGATGGACCAAACCAGGCCTGTGTGGAGAGTTGATCCCGGGTGCCTACGGTTGATATACCATTCTAACTTGTGAAAATGTCAGAGCAAGTAGGTGCAGCCTCCATCTGATGGGACCCTCGGAAGGAACTGTTAGGAAAATGTGGTTGCCAGGGTAGTGACCTCATTCAGTTCCTGAAGGAAATGAACTCAACTTACTTCCTTGGTGATGAAACTCTCTGAACATGGGATCCAGGAAGCCAGGCACCCAAAGCCAGTCCCAGTGCAAGTCCCAGTGGTCAAACTTGTTTGGATTTACCAAGGACAGAGTCAGTCTTTCTTGGTACATACTGATGTGAGGTTGGCCAAATGCCAGGAAGATCTGAAGAGGGGCCTTTCCTGAGAAAGCAGGTAGTGGCTCATCGCTGGCTTCTGACAGCATCACAGAGTTGGCCACGGAGACCATATCAGAGACAGGACACCCCAATATGGAAGAATATATCATGGCCCACCAGTCAGAGGACACTCTGGATAGTCAGAGACCTACTGGGGGAAGGAGGTGTCTTTGTGGGTGTGGTTGTGGGTTTGTTGTTTTGTCTCCTGTTCTCAGAAAAGGTAGGAAAGGTGGTTTGTTAGTTTTGGAGTGGACTGTTTCTAGTAAGTCATTTGACAAGGCGAGTGTTTCTGTGTCTATATATCCCATTGTGTCCGTGGTTGTAGACATTAGAAAAGAAAATGCATCAAGGGATTTGTCCAGTCTACTAGAAAGCTTCCCAGCATTCATCCTGTGCATTTTATGAATGAACTGCAGCTTGCCTTATAAATGGGCAACACTCGCCATCTTCCTAAGTTCCTGTTTTCTTCCTGAATTCTGGCCACTCTCTAGAATACGCTCATGGTTTTGTGTCCAAGATATGTACCACCCCAAGCACTGTGACATGGCAATGTACTGGATAGCTGAAGGGAATGGCGAGTATCTCAGAAAACTCAGATATCAGTGTGACCAAGAAAGTCTCAGTGGAGAAACCCTGCTTTGGGCCTTTTGCTTCCCTGTCTGTTGCCCTGAATGTCAGGAAGGTCTTTGCCTCCGGCAACCCCTTTGTGAAGACTGAAGAAAACAGTTTTCAAATGGAAATAAATGTGCATCACCTGTGGCTCTTTGCTTAATTGCTTTGGAAAGGGATGTTTCTGAATCTGCATCTTGGCCCTGTGTGAGCCTGTGGCTTAGATTCTGAGCACCTGATGGATCTAAAGAAAGATCCCATGTGTGCATCCAAAACTAAAATGGCAAAAAGGGCAGTCATAGTGGATGAAGTCTCTTGCCTTCCTCCAGACAAAAGCTGAATAAAGATACTATAGAACTCAATAGCACAATCAATAACCTAGACGTAACCAACATATATAAAATATATCAACCATCATCAAGTGGATACACGTTCTTCTCAGCAGCACATTGATCCTACTCCAATATAGACCATATATTATGCAATAGGGAAACTCTTAGTAAATATAAAGGTATGGAGATAATACCATGCACCATATCTGATCATAATGGATTGAAACTTTAAATCAATGAAAAAAAAAAGGAAGGAAAAATTCTACATCACATGGAAAATGCACAATATGTTACTGAATGATCAGTGGGTTACAGAAGACATAAAGGAGGAGATAAAAAAATTCTTAGAGACAAATGACAATAGAGACACAACATACCGGTTTGTATGGGACACAATGAAAGCCGTTTTAAGAGGGAAATTCATTTCTTGTAATTCTTTCCTCAAAAAAAGAAAAAAACAACAACAAATAAATGAACTCACACTACACCTCAAAAACCTAGAAAAGGAAGAGCAAAAGAACATCAAATGTAGTAGAAGACAAGAAATAATTGAAATTAGAGGAGAAATCAATGAAATTGAAACAAAAAATCTACATTGTAAAAATTGAAATAAATAAGAGTTGGTTCTTTGAAAAAATAAATATGTTCGACAGGCCCTTAGCCATGCTAACGAAGAGAAGAAGAGAGAGAACTCAAATTACTAACATATGGAATAAAGATGGAAATATCACAACACACACTACAGAAACACAGAAGATAATTAGAAAGTATTTTGAAACCCTATATTCCAATAAAATAGAAGATAAAGAAGATATCGATAAATTTCTTAAGTCATATGATCTGCCCAGATTGAGTCAGGAAGACACCCACAATTTAAATAGACCAATAACAAAGGAAGAAAAATAAGAAACCATCAAAAGACAACCAACCAAAAAGAGCCCTGGACCGGATAGGTATACAGTGGAGTTCTACAAAACCCTCAAAGAAGAATTAATACCAATACTTTTCAAGCAATTTCAAAAAATAGAAAAAGAAGGAGTTCCTCCAAATTCATTCTATGAGGCCAACATCACCCTGATTCCAAAACCAGACAAAGACACTTCAAAGAAAGAAAACTACAGACCAATACCTCTAATAAACTTGGATGCAAAAATTCTCAATAAAATCATGGTGAATTGAATACAAAAGCATATCAAAATAATTGTGCTTCATGATCAAGTAGGATTCATCCCTGGGATGCAAGCCTGGATCAATTTATGGAAATCAATAAATGTAATCCACCACATCAATAGACTTAAAGACAAAAACCATATGATCATCTCGATAGATGTAGATAAAGCGTTTGACAAAGTACAGCATTCCTTTATGTTCAAAACACTATAAAAATTAGGGATAACAAGAACTTACCTCAACATGGTAAAAGCTATATATGCTAAACCTCAGGCTAGCATCATCCTAAATGGAGAAAAACTGAAGGCATTCCCTCTAAAATCTGGAACAAGACAGAGATGCCCTCTATCACCACTTCTATTCAGTTTAGTTCTTCAAATACTAGCCAGAGCAATTAGACAGACAAAAGAAATTAAAGGCATAAAAATAGAAAAAGAAGAACTTAAATATTCGCTATTTGAGGATGACATGATAACATATTTAACAAACCCTAAAGGGTATGCAAAGAAACTGCTAGAGTTAATAAATGAATTCAGCAAAGTGCCAGTATATAAAATCAACAAGAAAAAATCAAAGGCATTCCTGTATATCAGCAACAAAACTTCTGAAATTGAAATGAGAAAAACCACTCCATTCACAATATCCTCATAGAAAATAAGATACTTGGGAATCAACCTAAAAAAAGAGGTGAAATATTTATACAATGAAAGTTACATAACTCTAAAGAAAGAGATAGAAGAAGATGTTAGAAGATGGAAAAATGTAGCCTGTTCATGTATAGGCAGAACTAACATCATCAAAATTGCGATATTACCCAAAGTTCTCTACAGGTTTAATGCAATGCCAATCAAAATCCCAATGGCATTTCTTGTAGAAATATATAAAGCAATCATGAATTTCATATGGAAAAACAATAGACACAGAATAGCAATAGCAATTCTAAGCAGGAAGTGTGAATCAGGATGTATAGCGATAACAGAGTTCAAACTGTACTACAAAGCAATAGTAACAAAAACAGCGTGGTACTGGTATCACAAAAGTCAGCTGGACCAATGGTACAGAATAGAGGACACAGAAACCAATCCACAAAAGTACAACTTTCTTATATTTGAAAAAGGGCCTAAAAGCATGCAATGGAGGAAGGATAGCATCTTCAACAAGTGGTCCAGGGAAAATTGGAAATCCATATGCAACAAAATGAAAATGAATCCCTTTCTCTCGCCATGCACAAAAGTTAACTCTAAATGGATCAAGGAGCAAGATATAAAATCAGAGACACTGCATCTAATAGAAGAAAAATTTGGCTACGATGTACATACTGTGGGGTTGGGCTCCAAATTCCTTAATAGGACAGCCATAGCACAAGAGTTAATAACAAGAATCAACAAATGGGACTTATTTAAACTAAAAAGTTTTTTTCGAAACAAGAGAAACAATAAGAGAGGTAAATAGAGAGCCTACATCTTGGGAACAAATTTTTACCCCTCACACTTCAGATAGAGCCCTAATATCTAGAATATACAAAGAACTCAAAAATTAAACAATAAGATAACAAATAAACCAATCCACAAATGGGCCAAGGACCTGAACAGAAACTTCACAGAGGAGGACATACAATCCATCAACAAGAACATGAAAAAATGCCCACCATCTCTAGCAGTTAGGGAAATTCAAGTCAAAACCACCCTAAGATACCATCTCACTCCAGTAAGATTGGCAGCCATTATGAAATCAAACAACAATAAGTGTTGGCAAGGATGTGGGGAAAAGGGTACACTTGTACACTGCTGGTGGGACTGGAAAATGTTGAGGCCAATTTGGAAAGCTGTATGGAGATACCTGGGAAAGCAGGGAAAGGATCCACCATTTGACCCAGCTATCTCACTTCTCGGACTATTCCCTGAGGATCTTAAAAGAGCGCACTATAGGGATACTGCCACATCACTGATCATAGCGGCACAATTCATAATAGCTAAACTGTGAAACCAAACTAGATGACCTTCCATAGGCGAATGGATAAAAAAGGGGCATCTATACACAATGGAGTATTATGCAGCATTAAAAAATGACAAAAATCATTGAATTTGAAGGGAAATGGATGGCATTAGAACATATAATGCTAAGCAAAGCTAGCCAATCCTTAAAAAACAAATGCCAAATGTTTTCTTTGATATAAAGAGAGCAAATAAGAACAGAACAGGGAAGAAGAGCATGAGGAAAATATTAACACTAAATGGAGATGAGTGGGGGGAGAGAAAGGGAGAGAGAATGGAAAGCATATGGAAATGGTAGGAGACACTTAATGTTACACAAAATTCCATATAAGAGGTTGTGAGGGGAAAGGGGGGGAAACAAGGGAGAGAATTGAACAATAGCAGATGAGGTATAGAGGGTAGATGGTTGGGGAGGGGAGGGGGATAGTAGGGGATAGGAAAGGTAGAAGAATACAACAATCACTAATATGCCATTATGTAAAAACGTGAGTGTGTAACTGATGTGATTCTACGATTTGTATTGGGGTAAAAATGGGAGTTCATAACCCAAATGAGTCAAATGTATGAAAGATGATATAGCATGAGCTTTTGAACAACCAAAAAAAAGAAAAAAAAGGAATTTAATTTCCAATATTTGAGACATTTTACAACTTTATTTTTTAATAAAATTGGCTTTTATTTGTTATCTTACTTGCTGTTATCTGCCTTTCAGTTTGAAAAAACGATGTGCTGTAGCCATTCATCCATGTAGTATGTAACAGAAAATTTTCAGTGTCTCCATATAACCAGATTGGCAAGGCATCAAGGTTTCCCTCACAAACAAGATAAAGGCTTTTGCATAAGAAATTTAATATTCTGCAATACAATTTTTTTTAACTTTCCAATTAAATTTCAATTTTTTTTTAAAAAAGAAGAAGCTAAACCCCACAGTAAGAAGGCCTCAAAGTGGAGAAGTGGAGAAGTATTAATGGCAGGCCTACTTAATCACTCCTGGTTCACAGGAAGGGTGTCCAGGCCACCCTGACTTTAGGCAAATGAGGGGCAAGAAAGCTTATTTGGGCCACTGTCTTGGGCTGTGCCCCTCATGAAAAACTCCAGCCAGAGGTTATGAGGAGTGTCTATGTGGAAGAAGATGAGGACAATGTGGGAGTGTTTTGGTTTTAATTGTGGTCATTTGTGTGGCAGATGGAAGAGATGACTGGGTCCAACTGGGCTTGAACACTGGTGTGATTCCCCTTAGAGAATGAGTTCTGGAACTGACCTCAGATAAGTATTGCCATGAATTGTGTTGCGATTTCAGGAGGCCACACATGAGAGTCGCCCTTTGAAACTGAGATCTAGGCCCAGGGTGGCTTTCCCAAGAGTACTGAGAATCTCAGCTAGGATATCACATGATTTTATTCTGAAAGACTTGGCACCCATAGTTGAGAGTCAAAACACACATGGACCTCACATTGTAGACCTCAATGGGCCTGGCTTCATGTGACCTTTTGGCCACTCTTTGGGAAGCCTTGCCTGTGAGTGTTCTCCAGATCTTTCATTGAAATGAGCTTCCTCAACATTTAATGGTCCCTGAATGAATTGAAACCCACAGTGCCTCCACCTTCATCCTTGAAATTTGTCTAGATCAATACCATGAATATTTAGAAATTTTCATGACCAGATGGCACTGGAGAACCTTTTGATGTACTTTTGCTGATCATGAGTATACCAGACAGTGCCTTGATTGACTGGGCTTCATGAAAATGTTTATAACAGAGATGCCAGAAAGTTGGAGACTGCAGAGTAGTGGGCCTAGAGCAGTGGTGGGAAGGTGTATGATAAAACATCTGTGGTGGGGCCATGTGGATCTGCCATTGACTTTCAATTGTCTTGAGACAGACATGGTGCAGCCATCAGACCATTGTATATAAAGGCATCTTGTTATATGGAGAAGTTTCAGAGTAATGTTTAGAATCAGGTTGCTATGATCAAGGGGGCAAGCTATGTGGGATAGAAGCCTGGTTGGTGCATTCTACTGTAGACCAGGATACAAGTACCACACGTGACAGAACTCCCTCCAGCACTGTGTCCCAGTTGAACTCCTTGTATTTCGTGATGCCAATACCAAACTACCAGTGCAGCAGCAAGAAACACCACGAAAAGTGGAAGATGACCAAATGGTTTCACAGTCCACACGGGGAGACACTTAGCCCCCAGTGGCAATAGTTTACCTACAACGAGAGAATTCAGCATTGCTGCCTCATGTTCATTGGAAAATAAGATGCCATGTCCTCCAGGTCACATAGATGCAGACCCAGCTTAGATGGTCTCACTATAAAGGAAGCGAAAGCTCCTGAAAACAACATATATTTCAAGTGCCCAACCTCAAAGGCAGTTTCTCAAGAAGTGTTTAGGCCAGCAGATCTTCATGTCTGTGGAGTATTTCCCATGTCACTTACTTTTGGAAACTCCTCTACCACCTCCAAGGTTGTGCACTCCTGAGCATTTTCGTTGCAGATATATATTTACAGATTTTCTAACTCTTCTCCTCTAATTGTGACTTACTTGGGGCAATGGTAATGTCAAGTCATTCTTCTATATGAGAGAAGGAAGATTTTTTTGTAGCACATATTTGCATACACATTGGATTCATTTTTCAATTTTTCATTCGAAATACTGAATCCTTGACACTAGCCCATACCCTTATAGACTCTGACTACTAATACTAATATGATGAGAAAAATAACCAAAACAGAATAGAAATACAAGCAGTTCAGAAGAGGCATGGTGTGTATTTGTACTTGCCTTTTGCATGATATAAGGTAGGAGTTATAAATCTAGTCAATTATTTGTTGAAATAATTCTCCATGTGTTTTTAAAGTTAAGAAATATGTGAATTTCTGTCTCTCTTTCTCTTTAGCCTATTAAGCACATGTATTTTTATATGCAAAAATAGAATCCTACCTGGTTTCACACGTACATTCTTGTGAGGTGGCTGACTTGGCAGATACAAATTGTGAGAAGAGATCACTTCTCCTAAAGGCTGTTGGAACTAAAAATTCAACCCATGGGTGACCTTCCTAGATGAACAACATTATACATAATCCATGTTCAGTATAATGAATATTTTTTGATATGCAGATGAGTTATTTTTCATGATGAATTTCAATTGGCATATATATTGCTACATTATAATGTGTGTGTGTTTGTGTCAATATATATATATAGTCTCCAGATTTTCAAAATATGAAATATAAGTGTCTTACTATACACTACCTAAATTCATTCATGTTCCTGTATGGGGATATATAATCAATTTTTCACAAGATTATTCTTAGAAATATACATCCACTGAAATACATATTTGTTTCCTAGTACTGAAAACTAACTTCAGGGAATGGTGCTAAGAAATCCTAATATTTCTACAGTGACTCACCCAGTTTAACATCAATGCAAGTAGACACCTATGGGACATGATGTGTATTTTGAAGTTCATTTTTATTCAACACTGGTACATTACTATTTCTGCAGTTTATGGGCAATATAGGATATATCATTTCATCCACAATTTTACAAATTTATAGGCATTTGGTTCAATTTCAATCACTTCCTACTTGAGAAGACATGTATTCCTCCATGTTTCTTGACTGTTCTTTTCATGAGATTCTTTCCAAACACATTATTTTCGATTTCCATAATCACTTTTGAAACAAAACTCACACACTCTTCATAATAAACCGTAACACTAATATTATCATTAGATGTATAACTGTTCGGAATGAATGTATGTATATCAATGTAAGATTTCTTGTATATTTTCAGATATCAATTCAATCCATTATTTAAATTTTGAACCAGTTATATTATTTATTCACAGTATGGTCTATTAAAGAATCATCTCTATATTCATAGACCCAGGGTATACCTATTTGTATCCCCAATACTAATTTATAAGCCTTTAAAATATTGCTTTCAAAAATGGTGGAAGAAATATTCTAGTCACCTGATATACATATGCATTTCATCACAGTAATATTCCTGACAAAAAATGCAAGTGTCACACTTATGATTGTACCAAAGCCTATATTGAAAGTGAGCATGTATTACTAACAACATCCATGTCCTGATTCACTAATGATCTCGAATATCATTCCTATTGGTGACTACATATTTGTTTCTTCCTAAGATTGTATATTCAAACTCAACCCTGTTAAAAATGTCTTATCCTATCACTCTCTTTGTACTTTGCCTGATTTCCTAATATCTCTATTGATATCTGCTTTCCTACACATTTTCCCCAGTTCATCACTGTGGCTGACTCTTCACATATGCTGAAATTTACATTCACTCTCTAACCAAAACCCTATATCTAAAGTCTTTTGATCCAACTCCTTGGTTCACTCAAATGGGTTCTTCAAATCCCTTCAGAGGGTAGCCCATAGGTGCTTGGGTTTTCTCATGACCCCAATTCTCATAAAGAATCTATACCCCACAGAGAGTAGGCCTCAAATTGGAGAAGTAGAGCACTATTAATGGCAGGCCTATTTGATCACCCCTCGTTCACAGGAAGGGTTTCCATGTCACCCTGACTTTAGGCAAATGAGTGGCAAGTGAGCTTATTTTGAACACTGTCTTGGGCTGCGCCCCTCATGGAAACCTCCAACCAGAGTTTATTATGACTGTCTATATGGAAGAAGATGAGGGCCATGTTGGAGTGTTTTGGTTTAATTGTGGTCATTTGTGTTACGGTTGGAAAAGATTCCAGGGTCAACCTGGGCTTTAACTCTTGTGTGATTCCCTTTAGAGACTGAGTTCTGGAACAGATCTCAGCGATGTATTGGCATGAATTGTGTTTGGAATTTAGGAGGCCACACATGAGAGTTGCCCTTGGAGACTGAGATCTAGGCCCAGGTTGGCTTTCCAAAGAGCACTGGGATTCTCAGCCAGGATATCACATGACTTTATTCAGAAAGACTTAGCAGTCATAGTTGAGAGTCAAAACACACATGGACCTCAATTGTAAACCTCAATGGGCCTGGCTTCATGTGACCTTTTGGCCACTCCTTGGGAAGCCTTGCCTGTGAGAGTTGTCCCGAGCTTTCATTGAAATGAGCTTCCTCACTATTTCATGGTTCCTGAATGAATTGAAACCCACAGTGCCTCCAACTTCATCCTTGAAAATTGGCTAGATAAACACCATAAAATTTTTGATATTCCTATGAACAGGTGGCACTAGAAAATCTTTGGATGTCTGTTGCTGATCACGAGTATACCAGACAGTGCCCTGATTGACTGGGTTTCATGAAAATGTTGTAGAACAGAGATGCCAGAAAGTTGGAACCTGCTGAGTAGTGGGCCTAGAGCAGTGGTTGCCAGGTGTATGATAAAACATCTGTCGTGGGGCCACATGGATCTTCCCTTGGCTTCCAAATGGATTGTGACTGACATGGTGCAGCCAGCAGACCCTTACAAATAAAGGGATCTTGTTATATGGAGAGGTTTCATGGCAATGTTCAGAATCAGGTTGCTATGGACATGGGTGCAAGCTTTTTGGGATAGAAGCCTGGTTGGTGCATTCTCCTGCAGACCCTCACTCACCACACATGAGAGTACTCCCTCTAGGACTGTGTCCCAGTTTATCTCCTTGTACTTCATGAAGCCAATACCAAACTCAGAGTACTGCAGTAAATAACACCACAAAAATTCGAGTATGACCAAATGGCTTCACAGACCACACGGTTAGACACTTAGACCCCAGTGGCCTCAGTTTACCTACAAAGAGAGAATTCAGAACTGCTGCCTCATGTTCAATAGAAAATAAGGAACCATGTCATCCAGGTCACATAGATGCTGACCCAGATTTGATGGTCTCACTACAAAGGAAGCTAAAGCTCCTGACAACAACAAATATTTCAAGGGCCCAAACTCAGAGGCAGTTTCTCAAAAATTTATTAGGCCACCAGAGCTCCATGTTTGTGGAGTGTTTATCCTTTCTTTTACATTTGGAAATTCCTCTACCACCTCCAAGGTTGTGAACTCCATTCATTTTTTTTCCAGATATATATTCACAGATTTTCAAACTATTCTCCACTAATTGTGTCTTACTTGTGGTGAAGGAAATATCAAGGCATTGTTGTGGATGACAGTGGGAAGATTTTTGTCTAGCATATATTTGTATACACATTAGATTCATTTTCCTATTTTCTATTTGAAATACTGAATTCCTGACAGTAAGCCATACCCTAGTAGACTCTGACTGTTCCCGGGTGCCTATGGTTGGTATACCATTCTAACTTGTGAATGTGACACAGGAAGTAGGGGCAGCCTCCATGTCATGGAGCCATTGGAAGCAAATGTTAGAACAAAGTGGTTGCCAAGGCAGTGACCTCATTCAGTTCCTGAAGGAAGTGACCTACCTCACTTTCTTGGTGATGGAACCCTCTGAACTTGGGATCCAGGAAGCCAGGCACCAAGAGCCAGTCCCAGTCCCTTTCCCAGTGGGTTCACTTGTTTGGATTTACCAAGGACAGAGTCAGTCTTTCTTGTGGATCACTAAATGCCAGGAAAGCTCTGAAGAGGGGCCTTTTCTGAGAAAGCAGGTAGTGACTAACCGATGGCTCCTGAAAACTTTAGAGAGTTGGTAAAGGAGACCAGATCTGAGACAGGACAGGCCATTTCGGGGGAACATAGTATGGCCTATCAGTCTGAGGACACTCTGGTTACTCACAGACCTATGTGGGTAAACGATATGCCTTTGAGGGTGTAGATGTGAGTTTATGGTTTTGTCTCATGTTCTGAGAATAGGTAGGAAAGGCAGTTTGTTTGGTTTGGAGTGGACTGTTTTTAATAAGTCATTTGACATGGTGAGTGATTCTATGTCTGTGTATCCCACTTTGTCGGTGGTTGAAGATATGAGAAAAGTGAATGCATCAATGCATGTGTCCTGACAAGTAGAAAGCATTCCAGGACACATCCTGCCCAATTTATGAATGGACTGTTGCTTGCCTTATCGATGGGCAACACCTACTATTTTCCTTAGTTCCTGTTTTCTTCCTGAATTCTGGCCATTCTCCAGAATAGGCTCATTTTTTTTTGTCCAAGATATGTACCACCTCCGAGCTCTGTGACATGGCCATTTACTGGATACCTGAAATGAATGGGGAGGATCTCAGAAAACTCAGATATCAGTGTGACCAGTAAAGTCTCAGTAGAGAAACCCTGCTTTGTGCCTTTTGCTTACCTACTGTTCTGTTGACCTGAATGTCAGGTAGGTCTTTGCCTCAGACCACCAGTTTGTGAAGCCTGAAGAAACTGCTTTCAAATGGAAATGAATGAGCATCACCCGTGGCTCTTAGATTAATTGCTTTAGAAAAGGATGTGTCTAAATCATCCTCTCGGCTCTGTGTGAGGCTGTGGCTTACAATCTCAGCACCTGATGGATCTAAAGAAAGATCCCATGTGTGCATCCAAAACCAAAATGGCAAAAAGATCAGACATTGTGGATGAAGTCTCTTGCTTCCTCTGTTAGGCTCCTCACCTCCATCAAGTACGAATAGGGATCCTTTGGGTCTAATGAGTTCTTCAAAGACGAGAAAAGGTGCTTGGGTTTCACATGACTCCAAATCACATAAAGAATCTATACCTCACGTTCAGTAGGCCTCAAAAAGGAGAAAAAGAGCATTATTAATGGCAGGCCTATTTGATCAATCCTGGTTCACAGGAAGGGTGTCCAGGAAACCCAGACTTTAGGCAAATGAGGGGCAAGGGAACTTATTTTGGACACTGTCTTGGGCTTCACCCCTTGTGGAAACCTCCAGCCAGACGTAATGATGAGTGTCTATATGGAAGAATATAAGGGCCATGTGGTAGTGTTTTGGTTTTAATTGAACATGTTAATAACACTAACCATACATTGTTCCATCAATTTAAGTATTCAGAAGAGCAGGGACAGATTTGTTCTTACAATACAGGAATGTAGGGGATCTTCAACCTGCTGAAAACCTCAAAGGTCAATGCAGAAATTATCCCTGGAGAAGATATAGGCAGCTATGAAGGACCGGAGAGAGCAAAAGTAATCTTCCATGGAAAACAACCTGGTCAGGATGAAGGGTTGAGGCTGAATCAACTCTCTATCCTTAACGTAGAGGAGATGGAGCAAACCGGGCCTGTGTGGAGAGCTGTTCCTGGGTACCTATGGTTGGTATACCATTCTAACTTTTGAAAGTGTCTCAGGAATTAGGGGCAGCCTCCATCTCATGGGACCCTTGGAAGCAAGTGTTAGGACAAAGTGGTTGCCACGGCAGTGACCTCATTCAGTTCCCGAAGAAATGACCTTCCTAACTTCCTTGGTGATGGAACTCTCTGAACTTGTGACCCAAGTAGCCAGGCACCCAGAGCCAGTCCCAGTCACAGTTCCAGTGGGCTCACTTGTTGGATTTACCAAGGACAGCGTCAGTCATTCTTGGTACCTACTGATGTGAGGATGGCCAAATGCCAGGAGTGCTCTGAAGAGGGGCCTTTCCTGAGAAAGCAGGTAGTGGCTCAACACTGGCTCCTGACAACTTCACAGAGTTGGCCAAGGTGACCAGATCTGAGGCAGGACAGGCCATTTCGGGAGAACACAGTATGGCCCACAAGTCAGAGGACATTCCGGATAGTCACAGACCTACTTGGGGGAAGAAGTTGAATTTGTGAGTTCGGGTGGGGTTTGTGGTTTTGTCTCATGTTCTCAGAATATGTAGGAAAGGAGGTTTGTTTGGCTTGGAATTATCTGATTCTTCTAAGTCCTTTGACAATGCGAGTTTTTCTATGTCTGTGTATCCCACTGTGTTAGTGGTTGTAGACATTAGAAAAGAGAATGCATCAATGGATGTGTCCTGTCTAGTAGAAAGCTTCCCAGCATTCATCCTGCCCAATTTATGAATGGACTGCGGCTTGCCTTATGGATGGGCAACACCTGCAATCTTCCTAAGTTCCTGATTTCTTACTCAATTCTGGTCACTCTCAAGAATAGACTCATGGTTGTGTGTCCAAGATATGTACCACCTCCAAGGTCTGTGAAATGGCCATGTACTGGATAGCTGAATGGAATGGCCGAGCATCTCAGAAAACTCAGATAGCAGTGTGACCAGGAATATCTCAGTGGAGAAACCCTGCTTTGGGCCTTATGCATACATATTTTTCTGTTGCCCTGAATGTCAGGAAGGTGTTTTCCTCAGGCCAAAACTTTTGGAAGCCTTAACAAAAGACTTTTCAATTGGAAATAAATGTGCATCTCCTGTGGCTCTTTGCTTAATTGCTTTGGAAAGGGATGTGTCTGAATCAGCCTCTTGGCCCTGTGTGAGGCTGTGGCTTAGATTCTATGCACCTTATGGATCTAAAGAAAGATTCCATATGTGCATCCAAAACCAAAATGGCTAAAAGTAGAGTCATTGTGGATGAAGTCTCTTGCCTTCCTCTGGTAGGGCACTTACTTCCATCAAGGAAGAATAGGGATCCTTTGTGTCAAATGGGTTCTTCAAAGCTCTGCAGTGGCTTGCCCATAGTTCTTGTGGTTTCTCATGCGTCCAATTCCCAAAAAGAATTTAAACCCCTCAGTCAGTAGGCCTCAAATTGGAGAAGTGGAGCAGTATAAATGTCAGGCCTATTTGATCACTCCTGGTTCATAGGAAGGGTGTCCAGGCAAACGTGACTTTAGGCAAATGAGGGACAAGGAAGCTTATTTTGGACACTGTCTTGGGCTGTGCCCTCATGGAAACCTCCAGCCAGAGGTTATGATGAGTGTCTATATGGAAGAAGATGAGGGTCATGTGGGAGTGTTTAGGTTTTAATTGTGAGAGATTACTGGTTCAACCTGGGTTGAATTCTGGTGTGATTCCCCTTAGAGACTCAGTTCTTGAACTGACCTCAGAGAAGAATTGCCATGAATTGTGTTAAGATTTTCGGAGGCAACGCATGAGAGTCGCCATTGGAAGCTGTGATCTAGTCCCAGGGGGACTTTCCACAGTTCACTGGGACTCTCAGCCAGAGAATCACATAATTTTATTCTGAAAGACACGGCAGCCACAATTGAGAGTCAAAACACACATGGACCTCACATTTTAGACCTCAATGGGCCTGGCTTCAAGTGACGTTTTGGCCACTATTTGGGAAGCCTTGCCTGTGAGAGTTCTCCAGAGCTTTCATTAAAATGAGATTCCTCACCATTTAATGGTTTCTGAGTAATTGAAACCCACAATGCCTCCAACTTCATCCTTGAAAATGGTTACATAAATATCATGAAATTTTTAAAATTACCATGACCAGGTGGCACTGGAGAACCTTTGGATGTCCTGTTGCTGATCATGAGTATACCAGAGAGTGCCTAGATTGACTGGGTTTCTTTAACATGGTGTAGAACACAGATGCCAGTAAGTTGGAGTCTGCTGAGAAGTGGACCTAGAGCAGTGGTGGGCAGGTGTGTGATAAAACATCAGTGGTACGGCCATGAGGATCTAGCATTGGATTCCAAATGCCTTGTGACTGACATGGTGCAGGCAGCAGACCCTTCTATGTAAAGGCATCTTGTTATATGCAGAGGTTTCAGGGCAATGTTCAGAATCAGGTTGCTATGGTCAAGGGGGAAAGCTATCTGGATAGAAGCCTGGTTGGTGCATTCTCCTGCAGACACTGACCCACCACACGTGACAGAACTCCCTCCAGCACTGTGTCCCAGATAAACTCGTTGTATTTCATGAAGCAAACACCAAACTCCCAGTGCAGCAGCAAGAAACACAACGAAAAGTGGATCATGACCAAATTGCTTCACAGTCCAAACGGGGAGACACTTAGCCCCCAGTGGCCACAGTTTACCTGCAAAGAGAGAAACCAGCACTGCTGCCTCATGTTCATTGAAAAATAAGATGCCATGTCCTCCAGGTCACATAGATGCAGACCCAGCTTTGATGGTCTCACTAGAAAGAAGCTAAAGCTCCTGAAAACAACATATATTTCAAGTGCCCAAACTCAGAGGCATTTCTCAAGAAGTCTTTAGGCCAGTAGAGCTCCATGTTTGTGGAGTGTTTATCCTGTCCCTTACTTTTGGAAACTCCTCTACCACCTCCAAGGTTGTGAATTTCTGAGGATTTTTCATTGAATATATGTATTCACACATTTTCTAATTCTTCTCCTCTAATTGTGTCTTTCTTGGTGCGAAGGTAATGTCAAGGCATTTTTCTGGATGAGAGTGGGAAGATTTTTATGTAGCATATATTTACATACACATTGGTTTCATTTTCCAAATTTCCATTAGAAATACTGAATCCATGACACTAACCACTACATTACTAGACTCTGACTACTAATCCTAATATGATGGAGAATAAAAACCCAAACAGAATAGAAATATAAGCAGTTCAGAGGATGCATGTTGTATAGTGGGACTTGCCTTTTGCATTATATAGGGTAGGAGTTATAAATCTAGTCAATTTTCTGTTGAAATATTTCTCCATGTATTTCTAAAGTTAACAAATATGTGAATACCTGACTCCCTTTCTCTGCAGCCTATTCAGCACATGTAATTTTATATGCACATATAGAATCCTACCTGGAATCACACGTACATTCTTGTGAGATGGCTCACTTGGCAGATACAAATTGTTAGAATAGTTCACTCTTCCTAAATGATGCTGGAACTGAAAATTCAACCAATGGGTGAGCTTCCTGGTTGAACAACTTTACACAAAAACCCATGTTCAGTAAAATAAATATTTCTGATCTGTGGATGATATATATTTCATGGTGAATTTCAATTGGCATATATATTCCTACTTTTTAAAGTCTGTTTGTGTGTGTGTGTGTGTATACATACTCTCCAGATTTTTCAAAATATGAAATATGTGTCTTATTATACACTCCCTAAAATAATTCATATTCATGTATGTGGATTTTTAATCAACTTTTCACTAGATTATTCCCAGGAATATTCACACACCTGAAAAACATATTTGTTTCCTCGTACTGAGAACTATCTTCAGTGAATGGTGCATACAAATCCTTGTATTTCTGAAGTAACTTACCCAGTTTAACATCAATGCAAATAGATTTCTATGGGACATGATGTGTATTTTGAAATTCATTTTTATTCAACACTGGTACATTGCAATTTCTTCCATTTATGCACATCATAAAATATATATTTCATCTAGAAATTCGAAAATTAATAGGCATTTGTTTCATTTTCAATCACTTCCTGCTTCAGAACACATGTATAACTCCATGTTTCTTGACTGATCTTTTCATGAGGTTTCTTTTTCGATTTCCTTAATCATTTTTGAAGCAAAACTCACACACTCTTCATGATGAACCATAACCCTAATATTACCATTAGATGTATATTTGGTTTTAATGAATGTATATATATCAATATAAGATTTCCTCTATGTTTTCATTTATCAATTCAATCCATTATTCAAAGTTGGAACCAGTAATACTATTTATTCACAGTATGGTCTATTCATGCATTATCTCTATATTCATAGACACAGGGTACACCTATTTGTACCCCCAGTACTAACTTATACGTCTTCACAATATTGCTCCCAGAAATGGTGGAAGAAATACTCATGTCACCTGATCTACATGTACATGTTATCACAGTAATATTCTGGAAACAAAATGCAAAGGTCACAGTTATGATTGTACCAAAACCTAAATGAAAAGTGAGCATGGATTACTAAAAATATTCCTGTCCAGGTTGCTACCGCTCTCAAATGTCAATCCTATTGGTGACTATATATTTGTTTCCTCCTAAGATTATATATTCAACCTCAAGCCTGTTGAAAATGTGTAATCCTATCACTCACTTTATACTTTGCCTGATATCCTAATGTCTCTATTGATTTCTGCTTTCCTAAATATTTTCCCAGTTTATCATTTTGACTGACTCTTCACATGTGCTGACATTTAAATTCACTTTCTAACCGAAACCCAATTGCTAAAAACATTTCCTCCAAAACCTATAATCACTATTCTTTCTAAACCTACCGACACTTTTCCTAATCCTACCGACTATAGCTTTTCGACTGGATATTCTCGTGACATTCAATCATCCAAGGTACAAGGTCCTATGACATTGTATATGGATTTATTTAAGACATCTGTGCAGAACGTAAGTCAAAGCTAAGTATCCCAATTAAAGGCCCAATGCCCTTCTGGGCTTCAAATTTTACCTAGATTTCTGTTTTCATACTTATATTTCACCTAAATATTCTTGTAAATATCGCACATTCCCAATACCATTATTCATCGCTCAGAATGATTCTTAATCCAAATCGAACCTGTTATTAAGCCTAACCAAACACTGTTCCCTCAATCTAACTTTACAGAAGAGCAGCGACAGAGTTGGTCTTACAATACAGGAATGTAGGGGATCTTCCAGATGCTGAGATCCTCAAAGTTTTAAGCAGAAACGATCCCTGGAGAAGACATAGGCAGCTATGAAGGACCTGAGAGAGCAAAAGTCATCTTCCATGGCAAACAACGCACTCAGGATGAACCATTGTGTCTGAATCAGCCTCTCTTTTCTTAATGTAGAGAAGAGGGACCAAACCAGGCCTGTGTGGAGAGCTGTTCCCGGATTCCTATGGTTGATATACCATTCTAACTGTTGAAACTGTCTCGGGAAGTAGGGGCAGCCTCCACCTCATGGGAACCTTGCAATCACCTGTTAGGACAAAGTGGTTGCAAAGGCAGTAAAGTCACTCAGTTCCTGAATGAAGCGACCTACCTCACTTCCTTGGTGAAGAAACTCCCTGACCTTGGGCTCCAGGAAGACAGAGAATACCAAGACCTTGTCACAGTTCCAGTGCCAGTGGGCTCCATTGTTTGGAAAAACCAAGGATAGACTAAGTATTCCTTGGTACCTACTGATATGAGGATTTCAAATGCCAGGAGAGCTCTGAAGAGGGGCCTTTCCTGAGAAAGCAGGTAGTGGTTAACCGCGACCAGATCTGAGACAGGACAGGCCTTTTGGGGGAACATAGTATGGCCCACCAGTCAGAGGACACTCCAGATAGTCACAGACCTACTTGAATGAAGGAGGTGCGTTTGCGCGTGTGTGTGTGATTTTGTGGTTTAGTCTCTTCTTATGAGAATAGGTAGGAAAGGCGGTTTGTTTGGTTTGGAGTGGACTGCTTCTAGTAAGTCGTTTGACAAGGCGATTTTTTGCATGTCTTTGTAACCCACTGTGTTCGTGGTTGTAGACCTTAGAAAAAAGAATGCATCAATGTGTCCTGTCTGGTAGAAATCTTCCCAGCATTCATCCTGCCCAATTTAGGAGTGGACTGCCCCTTGCCTTATGGATGGGCAACACCTGCAATCTTCCTAAGTTCCTGATTTCTTCCTCAATTCTGGTCACTCTCAAGAATAGGCTCATTGTTTTGTGTCCAAGATATGTACCACCTCCAATCTGAGTGACATGGCCATGTACAAGATAGATGAAGGGAATGGCGAGCATCTCAGAAAACTCTAATATCAGTGTGTCCAGGAAAGTCTCAGTGGATAAACCCTGCTTTGGGCCTTTTGCTATTGTTCTGTTGCCCTGAATGTCAGGAAAGTCTTTGCCTCAGGCCATCCCTTTGTGAATCCTGAAGAAAACAGCTTTCAAATGGAAATAAATGGACATCAACTGTGGCTCTGTGCTTAATTGCTTTGGAAAGGGATGCGTCTGAATCAGCCTCTTGGTCCTATGTGAGGCTATAGCTTAGATTCTCAGCACCTGATGGATCTAAAGAAAGATCCCATGTGTGCATTCAAAACCAAAATGGCAAAAAGATCAGTAATTGTGGATGAAGTCTCTTGCCTTCCTCTGTAAGGTTCCTGACCTCCATCAAGTGAGATTAGGCATTCTTTGGGTCAAATGAGTTCTTCAAAGCCCTGTGGAGGCCATTAACAGGTGGCACTGGAGAACTCTTAAATGGTCTGTTGCTGATCATGAGTATACTAGCCAGGGCCTTTATTGACTGAGTTTCATAAAAATTATCTAGAACAGCAATGCCAATAAGTTGGAGCCTGCTGAGTAGTGGACCTAGAGCAGTAGTGTGTGATAAAATATCTGTGGTGGGACCATGTGGATCTGCTATTGACTTCCAAATGGCTTGTGACTGACATGGTGCAGCCAGCAGACCCTTCTATGTAAAGGCATCTTGTATATGGAGAGGTTTCAGGGTAATGTTAAGAATCAGGTTGCTGAGGTTAAGGGGACAAGCTATCTGGTATTGAAGCCTGGTTGGTACATTCTCCTGCAGAACGTGACCCACAACACGTGACAGAACTTCCTCCAGCACTGTGTTCCAGTTGAACTCATTGTATTTCGTGAAGCAAATACCAATGTCCCAGTTCAGCAGCAAGAAACACCACAAAAGTTGGAGGATGAACAAATGGCTTCAGAGTCCACATGGGGTGACACTTAGCCCCCAGTGGCCACAGTTTACATACAAAGAGAGAAATCAGCACTGCTGCCTCAGGATCATTGGAAAATAAGAAACCAAGATCTTCTTGTCACATAGATACAGACCCAGCTTTGATGGTCTCACTAGAAAGGAAGCTAAAGCTTCTGACAAACACATATATTTCAAGTGCCCACCCTCAGAGGCAGTTTCTCAAGAGATCTTTTGGCCAACAGAGCTCCATGTTTGTGGAGTGTTTACCCTGTCCCTTACTTTTGGAAACTGCTCTACAACCTCCAAAATTGTGAACTTTTGAGCATATTCCACTACAGATATATATTCACAGATTTTCTACCTCTTCTCTTCTAATTGTGTCTTATTTGGGGTGAAGGTAATTTCAAAGCATTGTTGTGGATGAGAGTTGGAAGATTTTTTTGTAGCACATATTTGCATACACATTGGATTCATTTTTCAATTTTCCATTCGAAATACTGAATTCCTGACACTAACCCATAACCTACTAGAATCTGACTACTAATCCTAATATGATGGAGAACAATAACCCAAACAGAATAGAAATCCAAAAAGTTCAGAGGAGGCATGGTGTATAGTTGAACTTGCCTTTTGCATTATATAGTGTAGGAGTTATAAATCTAATCAATATTTTGTTGACATAGTTGTCCATGTGTTTTTAAATTTAACAAGTATTTGAATTCCTGTCTCCGTTTGTCTGTAGCCTATTCAGCACATGCATTTTTATATGCACATATAGAATCCTACCTGGTATCAAATGTACATTCTTGTGAGGTGGCTGACTTGGCAGATACAAATTATGAGAAGAGATCACTCCTCCTAAACGCTGTTGGAACTGAAAATTAACCTAAGGGGGAGCTTCCTAGTTGAACAACATTATACACAAATCCATGTTCAGTAAATTAAATATTTTTGGATCTTTGGACGATATGTATTTCTACATCAATTTCAATTGGCATATATATTGCTACATTTCAATGTCTCTGTGTGTATATGTGTTTGTTTGTGTGTGTGTGTATATATATATATATATATATATATATATATATATATATATATACACTCTCCAAATTTTTAAAAATATGAAATACTTCTGTCTTCTTTTACACACCCTAAATTCATTCATATTCATGTATGTGGATTTATAATAAACTTTTCACAAGATTATTCTCAGAATTATTCATCCACCTGAAATACATATTTGTTTTCTAGTACTGACAAGTAACATCAGTGAATGGTGCATACAAATCCTAATATTTCTACAGTAACTGACCCAGTTTAACATCAATCCAAGTAGATTACTATGGGACATGATGTACATTTTGACGTTCATTTTTATTCAACACTGGTACTTTACTATTTCTTCAGTTTATTCACATCATAGGATATGTATTTCATCCACAAGTTAGCAAAATTATTTGCATTTGTGTCACTTTCAATCACTTTCTACTTCAGAACACATGCATTCCTCTATGTTTCTTGACTGGTCTTTTCATGAGACTTCTTTCCAAACACATTATTTTCCTTTTCCATTCTCACTTTTGAAGCAGATCTCACACACCTTTCATGATAGAATATAACCCTAATATTACCATTAGATGTATAACTCATTGGAATGAATGATTCTATATCAATATAAGATTTCTTATATATTTTCAGATATCAATTCTAGCAATCCATTATTTGAAGTGGAATCAGTTATATTATTTATTCACAGTATTGTCAATTCATGAATTACTTCTATATTCATAGACACAGGGTACACCTCTTTGTACCCCCAATACTAATTTATTTTTTTTTTATTTTGCATTCTTTCTTAAAGTATTTTTATATTATTTTCAACAACATTTGAAACAACAGGATTTTCTAAATAGACTTGTCTTTAGCATACCCAGATGAAAAAATATAATTCTATTTCATATCCCTTTGTGGGATAATGTGGGTTTTTTGTACTGAAAAAATGCTAGGAATATTAGAATATATGATCCGTTAGCCAACTTTGTTTGTTTGTTTGTTTGCTTTTGCAAAGCTAGGAATTGAACCCTAGTAGTAACTAGTAATTCTACTCATTCAGAAAAGTTAGTGTGTCATTTTATTGAAATAACCATACTGGATATAAAATAGATACACATGTGATACAATAGATTGCATGGTATATAAATTTGTATCTCAGTAAAGCTGTAATTAAAATAAAATTTAAAGTATTGAAATTCAGGCAAAGGATAGGAAAGATATTTGTGTCTGTTTTTCAGAAGTTTATTGTCATCCATTTAAAAAATCTTTTAAAAGAGATTGCATTTGAACAAAAGGTATTGTTTAGTGTGCTTTCTCTGTATTCTTAGTGGTTCTTCACTATTACTATTTTATTCACACCCTCTTAATTTCTTATTGTTGAGCCAATTCTGCATCTAAATGTAGTGGCAAGATATATTCAGGAGTCTGGTGCAATAGTGCATGCCTGAAATCCCAGCTACTAAGACCCTTTCTCAAAACAACAAAAAAGTAGTGGGGGTGGGGAGCATGGATGTAGTTTAGCAGTCAAGTGCTTTCCGAAGCATTTGGAGGCCCTGGGTTCTATCTGCAGCACCGCAAAAGCAAAACAAACAAAAGACGTATTCCAGAGATTTTGATTATTTCTGCAGGAGACATGCAGTCAAGACTAAGTAATTTGAAACAGGAGTGGCACAAGAAGTGGAAGATAAAGTATCAATTTTTTTTTCTTTTTTTTTTGGTTAGAATTAGTTCACTTTGCATTCCTTGCGTATGCGCCTCTACCTTTGGAACCACATTGGTAAAAGTTTGTGTAAGAATTGTTTGTTGGCATATCCTAGAGTGCTCAATTTATACGTCTTCAAAATATTGCTCCCAGAAATTGTGGAAGAAATACTCATGTCACCTGATCTACATATACATTTTATCACAGTAATATTCGGAACACAAAATGCAAAAGTCACACTTATGATTGTACCAAAGGCTAAATAGAAAGTGAACCTGTATTATTAAAAACATTCATGTCCAGGTTGCCTAATACTCTCAAATGTCAATCCTATTGGTGACTACATATTTGTTTCTTCCTAAGATTATATATTGAAACTCAACCCTGTTGATAATGTCTAATCCTATCACTCACTTTATACTTTGCCTGATTTCCTAATGTCTCTATTGATATCTGCTTTCCTACATATTTTCCCCAGTTCATCATTGTGACTCATTCTTCACATGTGCTGACATTTACATTCATTCTCTAACCGAAACCCTATTACTAAAGAACTTTTGGTCCAAATCCTATACTCACTCTTCTTCCTAAACCTACGGACTATATTCCTAATCCTACTGACTATCCCTTTTGACTGGATGTTCTCTTCTACATTCAATCATCCAAGTAAAGGTCGGTCGAGTGTCAGAAGAGGAGACCACCAAGAATCTATCTCATGTAACAGCAAAGGGTTTATTGGGGGTCCAGCATGCTGGGGCTCAGAGTTCACTTGAAAAGAGTAGAGAGCCCTGAGAACAGCTTAAGCAGAGGTTAAATACTTTCCCTTGCGAGTGCAGGGAGGAAAGTTTATTGATGTGTCAGGGCGAGTGGTCAATTTGCATGCAACCTGGTGAAGGAGTACATTCTGCAGTTTGACAGTTGGGGACAGCACATTCTGGGAACAAGATTGGCAAACATTTCTCAAGATTTCAACAGTGTTTTGTTAAGCGTACAGAAAAACAGGAAGTGACAACTACATATTTTATTAACCTTTCATTCGACACTTCTTTTTCTGGCTACTTTTAATCATAAAAATGATCATTGGGGGGTGTCACATTCTATGTCTGCTAGTGGGGTATTACCATTAGTTTAACTTGTCCAATTTGAGCTTGGAGAAAATAAATTACATGGTTGAGCAAGCAGGGTTTAATAGTTAGCAATAATATGAGGATTATTATTGGACCGGCCAGCCGACAAGACAAGACAAGACAATAAAGACAAGACAAGACAATAAAGACAGGATATGGAAGTCCAACACTGAGACCAGGACTTAGTAGTTGGCAGAACCCGATCGGTTGGCAATAACGAATCTGAAACAAAATATCACTGAGTCATGGAGACTATT